>NW_027069679.1:399229-456729 GCF_002906115.3 Quercus suber | reverse complement strand
ATTAGTCAACAAATAAAGTGGATTCAGATGACAAGAAAATGTAGATAGACTAGTTTAATCTAAAGAAAACTATCATCGGCACAATCCGAGAAGATCAGTTCTTATATATTGATTCTCAAGTTTGATTACAAGTTCAGTTCTTGATTGCTACAGTGTTTCTCTCTCTATTTCTCGATCCCATCCTCTTAGGGCCTCCCTTCTAATTTATAATACGCTTCCCCTTTCATCTCTACCCTCCACGTGGACAACAGATGACTTGTGTTGATTTTTGTCCCATCAGCACCCTTATGAAGTCTTTGGAGGTAGCTGTAAGGCTGAAAAACATTGTTCAGACATCACTTCCCCATTAATGCGGCCAAGAAGTTAGTTACAAAGCATTCAATGCGGTGGTAGCAATTTTCTCTTAGATATTTCTTAGCTCCCATCTGTCCTGTACGTTTACAGTGCACATTCTTATCAATAGAACTTCCAGTACGTTATCCTGGATGATAGGACACATATTTTGATCTTTGTCTCGTTTAGCCGAGGGGATATTCCTCCTCGGACCACCTTCCCCAGCCTTTACAGTCATAACTTGCTTGTGAAGCTTTACAATCTTATGTTTTCCTTACTACTGATCTACCCTCGGACCATTGAACCTCCTCGGATAAGGCACAAAGTTCAAAAAGTGTATTTAGGCCCCTTGTCCTTACATATACTATATAATAAATGTTAAGTTTAAAAGCCATGGTGTGCCAAGTGGCTGAGCTTATAAGCTTAAGCCTTGGTTGCACCTAGGGATGGCAAGGGGGTGGGGCGGGTTTGAAGGATGAGGTCTTCGCTCTTGCCCACATGGTTTTGTCTTGCTCCATCCCCGCCTCACCTTGCATGATGGTGAAAATTTTCTTACCCCATCCCCACCCCTTGGGGCCCCACGAAACCCCACCCCACCATATAAAACTTTACATCTTGTTAATTTGCCTGCAACTATTACAATGTTTTTTTAATAAAACTTGTTTTGTTAATAAAAATATATTTGAAATTACAAATAAATTTATCCCATTAAATCAAACTAATTTTTAGCAAAAATTGAATAATATTATCAAAGTATTTAACAAGACAATATCACA
This sequence comes from Quercus suber, assembly GCF_002906115.3. Lineage (NCBI taxonomy): Eukaryota > Viridiplantae > Streptophyta > Magnoliopsida > Fagales > Fagaceae > Quercus > Quercus suber. Next base: position 455,620 of record NW_027069679.1, on the reverse strand, counting down.
ACAAAAATAAAAATTTCATAATACAAAATCAACGATTCAATAGCATATAAATTTGTTTCTATTAAAGACAAAAGAAAATTTTAAAATTGGTACCTTATTCCAACCTTGTTAGAAAAAAAAGAAAGAGGCAGAGAGTCAAGTTAGGTAGAATAAAATAAGATGATGATATATTTGTTTAAATATTATGGTTTTAGGGTACGAAAAATTTATAATTTAACCCTTATTAACGTGGGGCAAGACGGGGATGGGGCGGGGTGGGTTTAAAATATCTAAACCCATCCCTACCCCGCCTCGTCTCATGGTGTAAAGCTAAAATCTTGCCCTATCCTAGCCCCACCACCTTTGTGGGGCGGAGAAAACCCACACAAGGCGAAGAGGAAAGGGGCGGGTCAAGTTGGGTAGGGAAAAATTGACATCCCCTTGCACCAAGTGGTTACTCTCACTCATTAGTAAATTAATTTTATATTATTTGTTAGGATATATTTCCTCAAATTAAGAGATAGTATTTAACAACAATTTAAATCAAGATAAAATTTTATCATTTAAATTTCAACAAATTTAAATTCTATTCAAACTAAAAGTCTATTGTTAAAAAATTCTAAACTTTAATCCCAAACAACAACCCACGCTTTATTTCTTAAAAAAAAAATAAAAAAAAAAAAAAAAAAAAAACCCACGTTCTCTTTCTATTAAAAACAAAACTCATGTATTTGACTTCTACTCCAACTAAAAGTCTATTATCAATATTTTTAGAACAATTAATTAATAAATTAATTTTGTATTATTTGTTATGATATAATTTCTCAAATTAATGGATAGTATTTAGAAATTGTTTAACTTAGATAAAAATGATCATTTAGACTTCAAAAAATTTAAATTTTATTCAAATTAAAAGTCTATTATCAAATCTTTTAAACTAGGTCCTAGACAACAACTCAAGTTTTCTTTCTATATATTAAAAAAAAAAAAAAATTGACTTCTACTCCAACTAAAAGTATATTTTCAATATTTTATGAACAACTAATTAGTAAATTAATTTATATTATTTTTTATCACATATTTCCTCAAATTAAGGAATCACATTTAACAACTGTTTAATTTAAATAAAACTAAAAGTGTATCATCAAAATATTCTAAATTTAAATACTACACAACTCACGTTGTTGTCTTTATTTTTTTTCCCTAAGTTGCATCTGATTAAATTAATATTTTATTAGGATAAAACTACAAGAATGTAAAAAATGCGGGGCTTGTCAGGAGCAATTTTGTTTGACTCTTTTTTTTTTTTTTTTTTGAGAAACATTGTTTGACTCTTTCAAGTATACGTCCTCCTACATTTCTTGGATTTAAGTTTCTCAATGATCTCAATATTAGCATAACATTTTAGTCAATTCTCCCAAGATTGAGTGATAATCTGTGTGTGTATTTAGACCTTTAGTAAATTTAAGAGCTTTTTCATCATCTCTCTCTCTTTTGAAACAGTTAAGAGGTAGTATCCTGCACTAGCTTGAAATCCACCCAATTAGAGTCATTTTAATTCTAGTTTTGTTGTTAGAAGTTTAGCTTTTGATTAGTATAGGCAAATTTTATAGCCAACAAATGAATCATTTCTAGTTTAATTTGAATAGTTGGAAAAAAAAATTAGTTGTGATGATAATATAATAAAATAAATAATAGCATTGAATAGCTTTATTTTTTTTTTTTTCCAAGAACTCTCATTCCAAACATGAGAAAGACTACACTTTCTCTACCCATATAGCCAAAAAATTCATGGTTCCCTCCATGCTCTTTATTGTTGGAATATCAACTATACATGTAAACATCGTCCCCACTAAAGGGATGAGGATGAAATTGATGTGTGGCTATCGCAAAGAGGAGGCCTACAAATGGTCTAGCTGACAATTGATATGACCACCCTATGCGATTAGTGAAGTTTGATTGCTATCTATTCCTTTTTGTTGAATTTGAATGGCTTGAGTGGAGAAGATATGAAGAGAATGAAATGTCATTTATAAAAGTGGTTATAAAGAAGTTGTTTTAACTTGCAATGTGTATTTACAAAAATGGTTAGTTAAAAGAATAATAACCATGTTAGGGACACGAAGTTCTTCTTCAACTTATGGGCGTCAAGTTGGAAGTCATTGACTCATTTAGGCTGCAACAACACTTCACATGATCTCACCTCAACATATTATTTTTATTTATGCATTTATTACAACATGTTATTTGAACTATTATAAAAGATATTAGGCTAGGTTTGGTTAGATGGAAGGGGAGGGAAGAGAAGAGAAAAGAGTAAGGGAGGTAAAAGGAAAAAGAAAGGGAAAATAAATACTTCTTTTACGTGTGTTTGGATGAATAAAGGAAGAGAAAGAAGAGAAGGAATAAAAAAATTATTTTACTATTTTATCATTGTAAATTTTAAATTAATAATTAATTATGAGGATATTAAGTAATTTCACAAAAAAAAAAGATCAAAACTGTTGAAAGGTATAATAAGAGAATTTTATGGATTTGGAGGGAAAGTAAAAAAAGAAAAAATTGGTAGGCGTAACTCATAAGCCCCAAAGAAACAAATTTTCTCCACATTTCTCTTCTCTCTCCTCTTTCCTTCTAATCAAACAAAAGAAAATGATTCCATATTTCCATTCTCTTCGCTTCAGTCCTCTTCCTTCTAACTAAACAAAAGAAAAACTTAGGAATCTAACATCTAAAAACTATTAGGAATCAACATTTAGCAACTGGAAAAATTCCATAAATAATTTCATTCATCAATTTATTCACAAACCATGCATCTAACAGACAGATAGAAGCTAGACAACAAATTAAAGATGGTGAACTACCCTCATAATTGTTTAGTCATCAAGTTACATATTTATTAAACTAAGCTTGATTTGGTTAATATTAAATAAATTAATATAATTAATATTTAAATATAAAAGTCCTCACTTAAAAGTTAAAATTATTATCTTAGGCCTTAAACTATATATCGAGCTAGCCGTGGCTGCACAACCTGTGTACTCCCTTCTCTTATGGTAAAATTACTCTTAACTTTGATTCATGTGTGTGTTTTCATTTCCCATCTAATTTCTTTTTGACCCCAAATTCCTTATTCAGTTATATAACTTCAATGTTTAGGAGCTTACGTTAATTATAATTTTGAACTCGCATTGAATTGGAGGAAGGTCACAAGAGTTCATTACAACTTACAAGAGAGTTTATTTTTTTTATTTTTTATTTTTTTTATATATATTATAAAGACTTACAATACTTAAACTTCAAAAAGACCTAACTCTTGAAGGCTTAAGTAAGGCTTTATTATGGTTTCAGCTTTTCATGTGAATGTTTATTATTTTTTTTAAGTCGTTATACTTCTTTTGTAATGCATGAATGATACAGCTGCCTAGGAAAACGAAAAAGAAATACATTGAAAAGAAATTTCCAGGCATTATTTATGTTTGGGCCGAAGTCAGCCCTGCACACACCGAATGGAAAATGTTGGTCAGTTTCTCAGAATTATTTTTATCAGCTCATTATGCAAGAGTATAACTCCTTCAAAGATGTGATATTTTAAATTGCTGTATATATATATATATATATATTATTTAGACAAAATTTTACTCCAAACTAATTTGGATCTCCTTCAACTTATTAGGTAGCAACAAACAACACAGAGAGAATAAGGGTCCGGTTTAAACAACAGTTTTCAGTATTTAAACAATATTATACGTATTTTCATACTTTTTTATTCATACATATTTTCAAAAAATATAAACAACATTATTAGAAAAGGACTCGGCCTCTGTACATAAACCCCACCTATTAGAAAACACTAACCAAACAAGTCCTAAACAACAAGAAAACTACAAATATTTGTCTGCTCATCAGAGAGAGAAGAAGAAAAAGTAGCAACAAATAATACTATTATTAATCATTTTTGAACAAGTCACATGCAAGGACGGACCCACAGGGGGGCCCGGGCCGGCCCAAAGAAAAAAAGGAAAAAAATTGGCCCCCCCTAGCCCAAAGAATTTTTTTTAATGATTATATATATAATCCTAGGGTTGTGATTCACTCTTTCAAAAACTTAGACTCCCTCTTTCTTTCTCATTTTTTTTTTTTAGAGGCAAGATTCATTCTCTTTTAATTAGCCTAACCCAACTAGCAACTGCCCAACTCAAAAACTTAACAAAAACAAAATTTTAAAATAAAAAATAAAAAATCTTGGTCAGCCCAGTATTAGAGTACTATTATTATGTGTTTTAAATGGTAAATATTTAGTATTTTAGAAAACCAAATATCAAAAGCGCTATTGCATGAGACATTTTAAATGTTATATTAAAGTAGCAAAAGTAAGTTTTGGTTTGTGAAATATATATATATATATATTTTGCAACAGTTAAAGCTTTTAAGAAACAATATTATTTTGTATTTTTTTGTCATTGTTGGTTAATGATTGCATCTTAGGCTGCGTTTGGTTCGATGTAAATCGAATTCCGAGTGTAAAATGAATGCAGGGGAAAGTGAATTCTATTAAGGAAAATAAAATCCAGGTGTTTGGTTCTGCAATGAAAAATAGTTTGAAAAACGATTTTCGGTGTTTGGTAACATTCTGAAAATGTTATTTTCCTATAAATGTTTCACATTTTCTCAGCCATTTTCTCAACTCCCAAACAAATTTTATAATAGTTTTAAAGTTTTATATGTGAATTGTGTTGGTTTTTTTTTTTTTTTTTTTCATTTTTTATTCACAAACTCGATGAGGGGAGGAAGAAAGAGTGAAAGATTGAGGGAAAGAGAGATAAATCGGGAAAGAGAGGATTGGAGTGGATGGAGGACGATGGTGGCCAAATCTGGTAGGTTTGGGGGTGGAGTGAAGTGGGCTAGTGATCGGTGGTGGCGGCTAGATTGGCTAGTGCGTTGGAGAGCCTGTGGAGCACGGCCTGCGGTCGGTTGTCAAGATCGGTATTGAGCTTGGGGCTTTGGGCGACGAGATCGGTGGTTCGATCTAGAGGTGGCAACGACGGCGGGGGTGGGTGGTGGGTTGTAGATCGGTGACATATAGTTGAAGATTCGACCTTGGTTAGTCAGAGGGAAAGAGAGAGAACGAGGGAGGAAGAGAAGAGGAACGGTGGACGCAGCTTGCACGGCGGACGGTGGAAGGAGCTTGCACTACCAATGGCGAATGATGGACGAAGCTTGCATGGCAGTCCGATTCCTCTAGTGCTCTCTCTCTCTCTCTCTCTCTCTTCGGGTTGTTGAGTTCTGAGTGAGGCTGGAAATCAATTGAAAGTAAAATAACTATGGAATTGGTTTTATAGAGTCAAGAACTCTATATTATGGTCAAGTAAAAGTTATTTTCAGTTTGACCGAATTTTCGTGCGTACCCAAACACCCTTAAAGGTGTAAAATATTTTCCCGATTTCCTTTATCGCCGAAACAAATGAGCCTTAATGTATTAACGCTCTGTTTGTTTCGCTGGAAAACCTTTTATAAAGATAATTTTTCACATTTTCCAGTGTTTGGTAGTACAAAAAAAAACTGGTTAATGAAAAACTATCTTTGATCAACGAAAAGCCCTAATTAAAATAAGACTTATTTTCTATAGGTTGTTTTCCAAAAACAATTTTTGGAAAATAATCTCTCTCTCATCACGCGATGCATCCCCTATAAATATTATCTTCATTTGTAGCCGTGGGAAACATATTTTTTTGGCACCTTCTCTCTCTCATGGTAAGCTTTCTCACTTTTTTTCTTCCTTTTGCCTTTTCTCTCCTCACACCCTCATTGTCACTAATTCTGGTCTCCACTCTTCCCATAGATCTCTCTCTCTCTCTCTCTCTCTCTCTCTCTCTCTCTCTCTCTCTCTCCATATTTCTCTTCCCCTCTTCTATAACACAATTCTCTGATTCTGGTCTCCACTCTCTCCCACAGATCTCTCTCTCTCTCTCTCTCTCTCTCTCTCTCTCTCTCTCTCTCTCTCCATATTTCTCTTCCCCTCTTCTATAACACAATTCTCTGATTAGATTTTTATTTTTCCTCACTGATCGGTCAATAGCTCTGACTTGCAAATGAGAACATATTTGCACTGGTAATTATTTCATTCCTTTCTACCAAAATTCCAATTCTTTGCTTTGAATTTCAAGCTTGATTTTCTTTTTTCTCTAAGAAATTTTCAGTTTGATGAATTCCAGGCAGAAGTTACTTCTTTTTCGTACATAAAGCGCAAAAATATAAAATAATAAAGAAGAAGAAGAAGAAGAAAGAATGAATGAAGTAAAAGATGAAAATTTTAAACATAGTACCTATATTGTTCTAAATTGCTTTTACATAGGACAATCTTTACCAGAGACTAATAATATTGTTATATAATGAATGATAATTGTTTAGAGAATTGCATTTGTTGGCAGATACTTTTTTTGTTGGCAGATATATATTATGTAGATACATTATGTAAATACATAATTTAGAGTAATATTGAAGACTTGTGATTAACCATAGTAGATAATTAGTATACCAACAAAAGGAGTAGACAATAATGTTATTTATACTTATTGAAAATGTATTCCCCTACCAATTATATATATGTGTGTGTGTGTGTGTATGCGCGTGCGCGGGTGCACACACGTGTGTGTGTGTGCACGTGCGTGTACATACGTATGTATGTTACTGTTCATATATATGAGCAAAATGAGTGGTAGAGACCTTGAAAGTTTGACTACTAATTAATTTTGATTGTATCTATTGTCAAAATTTTAGTATGAAAACCAAATTCATTCTTGTATTTTTATTTATAATGATTACATTAGTTAATTTACATAATACACATGTTTTCAATTATACAAGAAATATCTTTAAAAAATTAAATACCAAACACCAGAAAACATTCTCAAGCTCATTTTTAAGGTCGTTACCAAACATTGAAAAATGAGATCGTTTTCTAGAAAATGCTATTTGGAAAATGAATCATTTTTCAGAAAATGTTAATGCTGAAACAAATAGAGTGTAAGAAACAATAATTTTGTGTATTGATCTTAGTTGATAGTTTGTTATTACTATATAGATAACTATTTGGATTTTTTTTTTCTTCTTATACTTCTACCTCCTAACTTAAAATTCTAGGTCCGCCCTGGTTACATAATTCATTAAACAGGTCGAATCATATGACTAAAAGGCAACAGTACACCTGTATATTTTTTAGGAAAAAAAAAAAAAACATATAAATAGTTCTATCCGCAAGTTCAAAACTAAAAATGGCAATACGTATGCAGGACTGAATACATGCCATTAGGCACAAGGTTACAAAAAGTGGGCTCACTGCCATATCTCTTTTGAAGGACCAGAGCTGAGCCACATAAATTTGAGCGATGCTAATTAACCTTACCCTCATACCACCATATCAGCTATCTATTCAGCATCTGCCACATGGCGGCACACAATTAACCGCTTATCTCCTATCTCAAACTGTCACACACTGCCTAGTTTCCATGCCCAAAAACAATGCAATAGCAGACTGAAAAATATACTACAAGCAAGTGGCACTCAAGGAAGCATAGTTCTTTCACGTACTAACTTTGTTATAGTTTGAAACACATTTTCCACTTTCTAGTTTTATAGGCATGGAGACTGGCATAGCATGTTACACGCGTGGGGCATTCTTGCCTAGTGTTACTTCTCAGCATTCAACTGGTCTAGTATCTCCACCATCCATTTCTCCATCTTTCAGCTCAAGGGTATGGAAAATTTGAGTTCTAATACTACATATATGCATGAATTCATGTAAGCCATTCTATGTTACACTTCGTTTTGAATGAGATATAGTTGCACGTTTAATATGACAGACATATAGTACTATTTTAGTGAACATATATTGTAGCAAATCTGTAAAAGGGTGTGTGATATGCATGACAGAGTCTGAAATCGAGCTCACTATTTGGGGAATCGTTGAGAGTGGTACCAAAATCATCTCTAAAAGTTTTGAAGGCAAAGAACTCTTCACTTGTAACAAGATGTGAAATTGGTGACAGCTTGGTGAGTACATGGAAACTAGTTAAAAACTTGTTATGGAGAGGTGGCTTAGGGAGCATAGATAAGAATGATTTGAATGATTTTGTGCTTGTAGGAAGAGTTCCTTAAAAAGGCAACCCCAGATAAGGGACTAATCAGGTTGATGACGTGTATGGGAGAGGCAATAAGGACCATTTCTTTCAAAGTGAAGACAGCTTCTTGTGGAGGAACAGCATGTGTGAATTCCTTTGGAGATGAGCAGCTTGCTGTGGATATGGTTGCAGACAAGCTTCTTTTTGAGGTTAGACTTAATTTCCCCAATTAATGTTTTGTAACTTGTCCTTTTATGTTACTTAATCCTGTTTGGTTTGTGTCAATAAAAACTTTTATGAGGAATGGTAGCTTGAAGGTGTCAAAATTGGTATTTAATATAGAAAAACTATGTTTCTCAAAAGGGATTAAATTCTGTAAGGACGTGGTGTAAAACCCACGTTTTATCCCTTCAATTCTAATATGCCACATCATCTTATCATATATTTAAGAATAAGTATAACCATACTCAATCAATTCTAATACCCATATCTAAATCTAACCAAATTGGGAGTTTGTTGAGATATTATTAGGAGTGGTAGGATGTATTAAATTTTAAGTAAAATGCTGATATGGCAATTCCTTATTGAATAGTGTAAAACATGAATTTTACACCTTGTCCTTACTGAATTCAGACTCTTCCCAAAACTCAATTCCATCAAATGTAAAGATGACATTTAAGGTGGTTTATATGGTTATCTCTGATGTAGGGAATAAAATTATAGTTAAGATGTAGGCTTAGAGCCCTGTACATGCTTATTTGAATGAAGCTTCTATTTAATGCAATGTAACATCTTTAACCTTTCCAGCTACCTATTTGTTTATGAGCAATCCTACTGTGAACTCTATTTGATGCAATTAAACTGTGACATAATCTGAAAATTGCACATGACATTACACATCATGGTCGACTAGAAGTCGTTTTTCCCCAAATTCACTTCTGATTCCTGAATTAAATCTGAATTTCTTGAGCATCTATAAAACTTACATATCCCACTTGTGATTTTTAGGCCTTGAATTACTCACACTTCTGCAAATATGCTTGTTCTGAAGAAGTTCCTGAACTCCAAGACATGGGAGGCCCAGTTGAAGGTCTGCGATTCTTAACACTAGTGTAAAATTCAAATATTGATATTAGCAATTAACAAGATATATGAAAATGTAACTTATGAGGTTTCACAATTTGAACAGGAGGTTTCAGTGTTGCTTTTGATCCACTAGATGGATCCAGTATTGTGGACACAAATTTCACAGTAGGCACCATCTTTGGGGTGTGGCCTGGAGAAAAGTTAACTGGGGTGACAGGAAGAGATCAAGTTGCTGCAGCCATGGGAATTTATGGTCCCCGGACTACATATGTTCTAGCTCTTAAAGATATTCCTGGCACCCATGAGTTCCTTCTGCTTGATGAAGGTTTTCTTTCAACAATATAATAAAATTCAAAGGCTTTAATGGAAAATTTCTTGCTCTTTTCTTATTCACCTCTTTTATGATGGCAGAAAAAAGTTCCTCCAATCCATTAAAATGATTATCCATGTGCATTTTAATCTCATGAGTCTAAGTCATCTTAGTAAGTTACATGGCCATCAAATAGGTCATGTAATTAAAAGCACACATGGATGATCATTTAAATTGTCACATAATCTGTTGGAGAAGATTTCTCCATAATTAATTTGGATGAAAACTTTTTCTATCTATAAACCATGTTCTTTTAAATGATTTTAAAGGGTTCTCTCCTTCTCAAGCAATGAAATGGTTTCCATTCAGATGAATGTATCACCCCTTCCCTATTTCTCCCTCTCTTCACATATTGCATTATGTCAGGAAAATGGCAACATGTCAAGGACACAACAGAAATTAATGAAGGAAAGCTATTCTCTCCTGGAAATTTGAGAGCCACTTTTGACAACCCTGACTACAAGAAGGTCTTATTAATTGCTTAACTTTACAATTATATTATATATATTTTGGGAATCGTGTTCTGGCAGAAGACTCAATAGCTTTTTGTTTTATCACCCAACAGCTGATCAACTATTATGTAAATGAGAAATACACATTGAGATACACTGGAGGAATGGTGCCGGATGTTAACCAGGTGTGCCCTTTGCTTTCATACATCCCGTTGCCATGTTTGAATGTTTTAAGTGACTCTCAATTCGAATTGCCTGCAGTGAGACATATGATAAATGTGTTCAAGCACTCTAAATTTCTTCATTATTTCTCTCTCTGCAGATTATTGTAAAAGAAAAAGGTATCTTCACTAATGTGACCTCCCCAACTACCAAAGCCAAGCTAAGACTATTATTTGAGGTGGCTCCTTTGGGACTCTTGATTGAGAAAGCTGGAGGTTACAGCAGTGATGGCAAACAGTCTATACTAGACAAGGTGATCAATAATCTAGATGAAAGAACTCAAGTTGCTTATGGATCCAAGAATGAGATTATCCGATTTGAGAAAACACTGTATGGATCCTCCAGGCTTGAGGCTGGGGTGCCTGTTGGAGCTGCTGCCTAATTGAAATAATATATATATTTTTTTTGGAACAAAATTTAAGCTCTTTCATAGAAATGTTTGTATGATGGTGAATAGAAGGTTGTATCCTTGCGAGAAAACAATAAGTCAGCAGAAAATTATTGCTCATTCACTAAACATGTAATTTCTTCAAATTGTGCTTTTGAAGTAAAAATTAGGTTCAAAGACCAGTACTGACTAGTGAAATGTTGTTTCTAAAAAAAAAAAAAAAAAAAAAAAAGAGACTAGTGAAATGTTGTACTGTAAATAAAGCTTTGTTTGGATAGCTTATATTTTGCCAGCTTATTTTACTGTGCAGTTTATTTTTCTTACTATTTATGGATTTTACTACACTTTTTGATACTATTCATGAGTCTCATTGTACTATTTCAATTAACTTTTACAAAGTATTTTTAACAAAAAAATTTCAATTTCAACAAAATAAGTTGTTCACAAACAGACTTTTAAGTGTACCTCCTTGCAATCATCTTCAATGACAAACAGGTTTATCTATAATACACAAAGATAAAGGTAAATTTTCTGTAATAAATATCTGTGAAAGGCATTGGTCCATACCAGGGCCCAGATAACAATCTGCTTGGAATTTCAAAGTGAACTACAGTAATGCTAACCTCAAGCAGCTGTTATGTTCCTTTACATATGGCACTTCTTAGGGGAGGATTTGCTTATTTTGCCGAAACTGAAAACTTTTTGCTGAAAATACTGTAGATAAAGGTAAAAGTTAGCTAAAATAGTATAGTATGACTCATGAATAGTATTAAAAAGTGTAGTAGGACTTAGGAATAGTAGTAAAATAAGCTAAATAGTAAAATAAATTAGCAAATTTCATCCATGCCAAACGCACACTTAGGCTCTTTGATGGTTTCTAATTAAATGAACTGTTCAATTACAAGGATCATCCAAATCTGGCCTAAGTTAATACAGAGTTGTCATGGATTTTATCTTCTTGTAACTGTCTCATATGATGTGTCTATTTATCAGGAATATTTCTTTGAGTACTTGTCTAACACCATACAAAAATTTCAAAAAGATCTGTTTGGAACAAATAGAGATTATTTTTCACTGCATTTTCCAAGACAAAATGGTATTTGATAGTTAAAAAAGAAAAAAGAAAAAGAAATATAGAAAACAACCCATTATTCTTATTTAAATATCGTAAATCACTAAGAACATTAGCCTTGAAGTTATCCCCAAAAAGCTCCTACTTTTTGTCTTCTAGGAACATACAAAGCCGTACATTGCTTAATTGATTCCTTGACAGCTTATTGTGTCATCTCCCTGCTGATGTCTTCTTATAAGCAACCATCTAGTGCATAGTGCAATATATGGATGGATTTATGAGTACCAACTACCAACACTATTATTGGATTGTTTGTGACGGAGGGCACTCTATTGAATTACATTTAGATACAATCAACAACAGAACGAGACACAGATAAGCATGGTATGTAATCAAAAGTTATGTGTTCATTTATTTTGGTAATTGAATGTTATATATATATATATATATATTTGTTTTGGTTTACAAGCAACAGAACTAAACACATATAAGTATTATGTAACCAAGTTTTCTACCTGAAGAGAATTGGGTTATGGCATTGAGCCACAAGGCTCTTGACGCTATATATTTGTAAGTTATGTAGGGATATTCTTGATCCATTTATTATAAAAATATAGCATTTCAAAATTTCTCAAAGTTTGTAGAGTGGTCATAGAATCATTAGTGTTTACCAGTACAAAGATGTTCATTGCATCTACCTCAGCAGAATTTAAAAATGAACTACCAAATAAGAAAGATTATCCAAACTGCTGGCAAGGAAATTGGTTCTGTGTTTAATCAACAAATTGTGAGTTTCAAATTTTCACTTTGTTGCAGGAATTGGAAATGGGAAATGGGAAATGGGAAATGGAGTGGATCAGTTGGTGGCATTGTAGGTGCACCCATTGACAAAGTGTGGACCATGGTTTCTCAAACTAAAAAGCTACCTGAATGGATGCAAATGGTTGAACAATGCACTGACTTAGTTGGGGAAGATGGCATGCCAGGCTATGTTAGGCTGGTGTCTGGTTTCATGTTCCCTCAGCAGGATGGAGAAAGGTCATGGAACAAGGAGAGGCTGGTCTGCATGGACTCATCATCACATAGTTATGTTTATAGAATGGAAGCAAGCAATATTGGCTTAGATAGGTCTCTAAATTCATTAAAACTTGTAGATTATGGTGATGATTCAACATTGGTTAACTGATCTTTTGAGATAAACCCTATAGAAGGCGCATGTAAGGACAACATTATTGATTATCTAGGATTTCTGTATAAATCTAGCATTAACAGAATTGAGAGTGCTATTGAAGCAGCATTCAAACAAGGTTGAGAAGTGTGATTTGTGTGGCCATCTCACCTATGTAATGAATTCCACATGTATTTGTGTATGTTGTGGAAAAATGTCAACTTCACAAATGTTTTGTCACCTGATGGAAACATTGGAATTACATCTTGTTATTTTGTATCTGGCTCTTCAAGAAATGTCTAGGCAATTCAAATCTAATCAGTCGGAGGGAGTTCTAGAAGAGAGGAATTCCAAATCAATATCAGTAAGTGACAATATATCCATTTTCACCAAACAAGAGAAATACAGCTGACATTGTTTTTTTTTTTTTTTTTTTTTTTTTTTTTTTTTTTTTTTGAGAAACAAACACATACACACACACAAAGGAAAAATAAAAATGTTAAACTAGATTTGCTTACAAAAGTTTAAAATGTAACAGACGCCAGCTTCAGGTGCTATGCCACTAATTCAGGGGAAAGCCAGTTGATCTATTTGATGAAGATTGTCTAGAACTTCTATACATGTGTATGTAAAGATCACCCTAAAATCTCTTCATATAATACAACCATTATCATCCTCTTAATTTAAAATATATCAATTTCATGGTTTAGATTAAATATTATAAATATAGGTTGTTTTTATTTTGAAATAAACTGTTTCTCTTATTTTCAGATGTTTGGCCCATGCGAAGATATTTTCCTCATTTTCAGCTGAGTGAAATTATTTTACATTTGAAACAAAGTGACAATTTTTAACATTCATTAAAATACTGGGGTTTTCCAATTGGTCAACAACATGTCAACATTGATGGTTTTGTACGAATTTGACTATCCATTATCTAATGGGCTTTTAATTATTATTATTTTTGAATTCAAGAACTGGGCTTTTAATTAGGGGATGATTTGTTTAATATTTAGTTAAAACAGAAATTTCTGCTCCTGCGTACTCTTTGTCCTTGGCAACAACATTGATGGTTTCAACGAATTTGACAATTCATTAAGAAATGGGCTTTTAATTAGGGGCTGCTTTATTAAATATGTAGATAATACAGACTACAGAAATTGCCCAATTTTCCTAATTTAATTCTTAACTGGGTCACAATTTAATTTGATATTGAGTCGTGAAAAAGTCATGACCTCATTTAGGATGATACATCTTTAAGCAAATGACCATTAACTAGGATTAAGCATTAAGGGTTGGCAACTTGTGTACAATGCAAACTTACTTAAATTGGACATTCCATTTTAAGATAATTAAAATCGAGATCTTAATCTGTAAACTTTTTAATAATAAAAAAAAAAAAAATATATATATATATATATAATCACTTATGATTTCATGCATTTAGCTGAAACTTAAAATCAAGCTTAGAGCTTGGAGTCAGATGATTGGTACATATGGTTTTTTATCCACACTATATTTTTGAGACTTTCAACGGAAAAAATCCACTGTACACCTTTTCTCTAGTTACGGTTTGGTATATTTGGACTTCGCAATTTGCATGTTCTTAGTCTTCTTCTTTTTATTTTTTCCTCTTTGACTTTTTCTTTTTGTTTTTATGACTGGCGGCTAGGTAAAACTCTTGCAAGTAATTGATGAAACAGAAGCAGAATGAGATAAATGTGGGTTTTGATTTATTTGTTTATTTATTTTTGTAGGTGAGGCTTTGCTCTTAGTACAACCACATTAGGAAAGGCATGTTTGTGAAAATAAAAAAGGAATGAAAGATACAAAAAATCATAGTGAAAAAGATGTGGGATTTAAAATTTTGTGGAGAGTTGAGCTGTTACTACAAGCTGCATCTAACATCTTTTTAAGCTTTTTGTCTAGCAAATCAGGCCATTCCAGTTCATGACCTGAAAACCATTGCTCAACTATAAAATTTAATTTCTCTGAAAAAGATTTCAAACACTTATGGATAAGCATGAATTACACCCACCACCACCACCATCATCATCTCCTATACGTATACTCTTCTGGAAGAGTATTAGCTCCCAATACATATCCATATGTAGCCAAGCATATTCATTTAAGGCCTAATATGACAAAATAGACCTTTGCTTATTTTCCGTTTTGGTTCTGTTATTGGGGTTGCTGGATTTAATTTATAGCCATAAAGTTGTTGAAATATATACACACATGACGATTATCAAAAAAAAAATATACACACATGATGAGAATTTATAGGATTTGCTGATTCAAATCTTGAAAAAGAATAATTAACTTGGATATTCTGTACACAAGCAAGGGATTATTTGATGTAGAACAAGTATCATTGGAATTTTTGATAAGTTGATTAATCAAAACATCAAGGCAGATGGATGCATATTTCAATAGTTTTATCTGTTAATGGTTATTTTTAGGCCTAAATTTAGAGCTCATTTGGTAAGAAATTTCTAATAACGTTGTTTAAGTTTTGTGAAAATACGTGTAGGTGAAAAAATGTGTAAAAATACGTGTTGTGGTGTTTAAACAACAGTTTTCATTGTTTAAACACCGTTACCAAATGGGGCTTTAGTTATTTTATTTTATTTTGCTATTTTGGTCTTTTAGCAAAGTTGTAGGAAACTTAAGGTTTATTTTGTCATTTTATTTTCAGAGAAGCCTGTCAAAACTTATAACCCTAACGAGGCTTTGATAAATATGTGTTGTTATAGATTGATTTTGTCATACTTGAATATATTAATTTTCTGAGAATTCCTCAAATTTCTGATGGATACTAGATCCTCATGGAGCTCATAACATAAGTTTAAATCTTCCTAAACACACAAAAGTAAGATGCTAATTAAGATACTACTTCCCTCCCCCTTGTGTTATATTCCCCTTTTGTGTTCTGATTCGATGGGAATGTATCGTAATAGGCTATGAACTGCTACTAGTACTGATGACTTTGTTTCTTAGTTTTTAATATAAATCTTTGTTTACCAAAAAAAAAAAAAATTAAGATACTACAATGAAAGCCTATTAATAAAAAGGTGTCCTATATGTACAAAAATATGATTTTGAAGGCTCTTTCTCACAGAGAGAGAGAGAGTTGTGTTGTGTGGTTGAAAGGTATGTCTCAACTCTAAAATGGGTTTCAGTCAATTGAAAACGGCAACAAGAGCTTATTAGCTTCACATATGCAAATGGACAGACTACTTTGTGTAACATGAAAGAAATCTTGGGTAGAATTCATGGCTGGCACTCTTCATTCACCTACCAATCTAAAACGACATGACATCAAAGAATATTTACTACTTTATAAGTTAAAGGTGGTTAGTCGTACCACATTAAGTCAGAATTAAAGGTCTTCTAGAGAGAGAGAAAGAGAAAGAGAGGAACATGGCTCCTTGGTTTCGGGCATTGTTACTGGGAGCTTTTTTATTTCCAGCATTGGTTGAGTCCTTGGTTCGTCACTACAAGTTCAGTGTAAGTGCATTTTCTAATATATACTTTGTCGCATTTTCTTGCAGCACACATAAGAAGTTAGGAATGCCATTCAATATAATAACGTAAGAAAGCTTGCAATGCCATGCCATGCTATCATTATTGCCTGTGATGGATGGAAATTGCTTTGCTCGTTGTCATTGCAGATTGCTGGGTGAAAACCAACGATCCAGACATTATTATTCTGGGCCATTTTCAATTTACATTGTTAAGTTTGGTTTTATATCATACAACTTTATGCCATATTAATCACAACTTAAGAAACGTGCATTTTTTTACATATAAAATAACCAAAATTTAAAAAGAAAAAAGAAAAAAGAAAAAAAAGGAATGAGTAGGATAAAATATTTTTATAAAGTGGCATAAAGTGTTTTATAATGAAGGGTGGATGCAATCACAATACAAATTAGAAAGAAAAGATCAGAAGAAAAAAAAAAAGAGAGAGGTTAAATTACCAATTTGGTCCTTCAAGCCTTCAACTATTAATTGTGTTAAGTTACTCCTCTAACTTTTAGAATTGCGTCAATTTTATCATTAGATATCTTTCATCTCTTTAAATTTTATCTAAGTTAACTAATGTGATCAAATGAGAATCATGAGATATATATGTGTTAAAAGGTTAATATAGGAAGTGTAAAATTTTCAAAATTAAGCAAATCAATTTTAACTATAAATTTTGTTAAAATTAAATGAACAGGAGGCTCAAGAATAAAATAGATTTGATTTTGAAAATTGAGAGATTAAAGTGTCTATTTTGAGAGACCACATTGACCTTAGAACTTTGTATATCATGACATGATTAAGGGCTAAATGAAATGGCTTGTATAATGTATTTAACTTAAATATAGAAGTGCACTTATAGTCTTATACTTTGCAATCGATTTTGTTAGTCCATCATCATCAATGGCTTTAGCAATTTGGGCATGGCTAAGAATAAATGAAAAGCATGTAAAAAAAGTATAGTAATATTAACATTTTCCTTCCTTAAGCATTCAGACCAAAAAAAGAAAAAGAAAAAGAGGGGGTATTGGTAGTTTTTAATTTTTTTTTAAAATCTTATTGGTAATTTATCATATATATGGATTGTGAAATTAATTAAAGCCTGTTTAATTGAAACAAAAGAACCCATGGTATGGAATGTGAAATTACAATACTTTTCGAATTAAAAATCTTTGTTGCACTTTTTTATACTCCATTAAATGTAGCCTATCACAAGGTTTTTATTTTAAGATCCAGATTAGGTCTAGTGCTTCCAATGCACTGAACCCAGTCGGATGGTGACATGTGTTCAAAAATGAACATGTGTCACAATCTCAACGAGTCCAATGCCACTAGACACTGGACTCAAACCTCCCCATTTATTTTATTTTCATGGAGTTTTATTCTTTTTTTTTTTTTTTTTGATGTCGATTTTTATTCTTATATTTATAGGTGAAGCTCTTATTTCACTTTTGCCTGAAAATCACTTTGACCTTTATATTTTAATACTCCTTTTTAGATTTTAAGATAGAAAAGAACACTACATGTAACAATTAAAATTCCATTTTTCTCTTTAGCCAAATAAAAATTAACAATCAAAATTATATTCTTCAAACAGAAATTTCATCACTTTATATATACGTAAAGCTCTAACACTGGGTACTTTATGTAGGTGGTCTCGAAGAACATTACAAAATTATGTGCAACAAAATCCATTGTCACTGTCGACGGGCAATTCCCTGGGCCAACTCTGTATGCAAGGGAAGATGATACCGTGATATTAAGGGTCACCAACCATGTTACAGACAATGTCACAATCCACTGGTGAGAACAATTCTGCCTCCATTTTCAACGGAGAATATTGGAATTTAGTGGGAACAAGGCTATCTCACATTTAGTCCACTAATCATCAAAAATAAGTCTAGGGACATAAAAATGTTCACACTTATTGAGATAACATAATATGTCACTAACTAGATCATATGAAAATAACATTGCTTCAATCATAACTTGACACGACAGCAGTTGTGAAAAAGATTGTAAATTTTTTTGACCCTATATCTTTGCTCATCACCAAAATGCACAAAAGCCTATTAAAATTTGTATAGGTGACTAATTGCAGCTATATACTATTACTTGAAATGGCAGGCACGGTGTAAGGCAGTTTCTAACTGGTTGGTCAGATGGGCCCGCATATATCACACAATGCCCTATACAGCCAGGGCAGAGCTATATTTACAACTTCACACTCACTGGCCAAAGAGGCACACTTCTTTGGCATGCACATATCTCCTGGCTAAGGGCCACAATACATGGTGCTATTGTTATCTTGCCAAAGAGAGGGATTCCTTACCCATTTCCCAAGCCTGATAAGGAAAAAATCATCATTCTAGGTAAGCTAAAATGTTTATTTGGATTGTTTTGATAAGGTTTTTGTAGTACTTGTAAATTGTAATTCTAGACTAATCAATAATCATAGACTACAGCTTAAGTCATCCTAGTAAAATGTAGCTATTAATGTGATTTTTTCTTCGAATTGTAGCCGAATGGTGGAAAGCGGACGTTGAAGCTGTGATCAATCAAGCTACCCAATCTGGTCTTCCACCAAATGTATCAGACACACACACCATTAATGGTCATCCAGGACCCGTTCCTGGTTGCTCTTCTCAGGGTACTGACATGGGGTATACATTATCTTGTTATGTCTTTAGAGTTAATAATATACCATCTTAATTCATTTGTTTTCTTTTTACTAAAAAAGATATTGCACCCTTTTGATTCATTTTTCAAAAGAACAAGCAAAAGAGGCTGGTTGTGTTTCACTAAGAAACACAACCCTTGAAACAAATTCAGAAAACAATTTGCTAAGGACTAAAAGTCATGTAATTCAATGGCATTATTTAGTTCTCTCAATGCGGAGAACCTGAGTTCAAACTTCAAACCCCCCATCCCCACTTATTGTAAGCAGAAGTATGAAAAACAGTCGGTTAAATGCAGACAAACATTGGCAAATTTTCAAGTAAATCTAGTGTAGCATATCCCCAATAGACTTTTTAAGCTTTAATGTACAAAGATAATAGCATACTTATTACCAGCATATATGGCTTACCCTTAATTGTTTACAATTAATCCTACTGCTTTTTTTTTTTGGGTGAAATTTAATCCTTTCTTGGCATGGTCCTTTAATCTTCCTTTCTACACGTGTAGGTTACACTTTACATGTTGAAAGTGGTAAAACCTATTTACTACGAATCATCAATGCAGCAGTGAATGACGAGCTCTTCTTTAAAATTGCTGGTCACAATCTAACAATTGTTGAAGTTGATGCCTCCTATGTCAAGCCCTTCCAAATTGACACAATATTCATCAGTCCTGGCCAAACCACAAATGCCCTTCTAACTGCTAATCAGGGTATTGGCAAGTACATAATAACACTCTCACCTTTCATGGATGCACCTGTTGGCCTTGACAACTTGACCAATTATGCCACATTGCGCTACAAAGGCACCCCTACTAATCCCCCAACCATCTTAACCAGTGTTCCTGCTCAAAATGCTACTCCAGTAACATATTCTTTCATTGACTCACTTCGAAGCCTTAATTCGCCACAATACCCCACAAAAGTCCCATTAACCATAGACCATTCTCTCTTTTTCACCATGGGGGTTGGTGTTAACCCATGTGATACATGTGTCAATGGAAGCAAGCTTGTGGGTGATATTAATAATGTTAGCTTTGTGATGCCAACAATAGGTCTCCTTCAAGCATATCACTATGACATATCAGGAGTTTACACAGTTGATTTTCCAGCAAACCCCCCAATACCTTTTAACTATACTGGTAACTCACCATCGAATCTCCAGACCAATAATGGCACAAGACTATATAGGCTGTCATTCAATTCAACAGTCCAGATTGTGCTACAAGACACTGCTGTAATAGCACCAGAGAACCATCCAACCCATTTGCATGGGTTTAATTTCTTTGTGGTTGGGAAGGGATTAGGGAATTTTGATAAAAATAAGGATCCACAGAAGTTCAATCTTGTTGATCCCGTTGAGAGGAACACAGTTGCAGTACCAACTGGTGGATGGGTAGCAATCAGATTCAAGGCAGATAATCCAGGTAATTAAACTTACAGCCTCATCAAGCTTTTTCTTTGGAAATTAATTTGAAATGATTTTACATTTCTTTGGAATCACCATTGATGCTGACTCCCAAAAGAGTGGACTATGTTTTAGAAATTAATAGTGCCATGCAATCTGCAAAGAAGTGGCATAACCAAGAACAAATTTTCTCACCTTGAGCTTCTTCTTTTCCTGTAAAATATAGATAATTATTGACTAGGCTACTGAACAACTACATGCGACAAACTAAAAGTCATAACTTCTTGAAGTTTTTCAAACAAATTTTTCTTAGAAAAATGTTAAAGTTACTATCAATTTTACTACAAAATACTTACAAGCTAACTTGACAATGAATATAATTAATGCCCACTTCAATGACATAGCATTCCTCTTATCCTTAACAATTATTATGTATCCAAAAATTAATCCAATATTCTACATTGGTATCTGCAGGTGTTTGGCTCTTGCATTGCCATTTGGAAGTACACACAACGTGGGGACTAAAGATGGCATTCATAGTAGAAAATGGGAAGGGCCCGAATGAGACTCTACCACCACCTCCAAGTGACCTTCCCGAGTGCTAGGATACTCAAGTTTTTACATCAATGCTTGAGACTTGACATCGGAAGAGAGGGCCAAGTAAATGTATAAATCAGCCAAAGATGCACAAAAACTTTGACATAACCAATAAACAACAAAGAAATGGCTGGGTTGTTTTTGGGAGGGGAAAGAGAGGAACCACCCAAAGAGAGTGAATAAGAATTTGCAAGTTAGTCATGCTGTACAATTTCAGTTTCCTTTTTTGTTTTTACTCTTTTCCTTGTGGTTTGTAATTAATTAATTACACTTTGAGTGCATAGAGTGTATGTGCTTGGTAGAATTTAGAAAGATCTTTCATGGTGATTAATCTCATGTTTTGTTTGGTACATAAATTAATTCCATGTTTAAATTTCAAACTTTTGAATATTTATTATTTGTGTCATGTATGGAGCAGAAACTTTTCGTTGCTATATCAATAAACCTAACCATTGCACACCCTTGGCGTAATAGTCATTCCACAATTACAAAGTTCTTGTTAGATGGGGGTGGGGGTAAGAGTTTAGGTTTAAGTCTTCAAAAAAAAGTTTTACACACACATATATACTTAGGGTGTGTTTTTGTAGAGCGGCTGCGTTTGTGTTTGTGTAGGTTGCGTTTTTTTTGGCTTGTCCATGTCACTGTTCATGGACTAGCCAAGTGATAAAAATGCGTGAATAGTAATTTGCAGTAATAAAAAATATTTTGCTACAGTATTTTCAGTAACAAGTTTTCAGTTTTTAGCAAAATAAACGGTATCCAAATACACACTTAGATTATGTTAAAGTAGAATTTCTATATTGATAAAAAAAAAAAAAAAAAAAAAAAAAAAAAAAAAAAAAAACTAAACTTATATAATAATGTAATTACTAAGCAAGAAAAAAAAAATTATGGAAGGTGCATGCGCGAGGTGCAACAAACATTATTTAGCATTAACCAAAAAAAAAATACACATAATAACTTTTTAATACATTTCAAGATCAATCATTTACGATTTGTCAAAATGAAATTTTCCCTTTTTTTTATATCACAGACATTATCTATAATTGATTTTATAATAAATTTCACAACAACTCCCTTTCAATGCACATAATCAAGTAGTTCATTATAAAAATCATCTTCATTTTGTGACAATATGTATGGCTAAATATGCTCATTTCCTTGCAGTATAAATTAGAAGAGTAAGCATAAGTACAACCCCTCTATAAACAAATTGATAGACTATTATTTTTAGGTTTTAAATAGCCATTAGCAAATTTAATAAATATTTGATATGTAAAATTTTGCTGATAAAACTTGTTTACAAACAAATAATATTAATTTTTTCTATGTTGCGTGCCTTTGAAAAATGATTTCATAATGACAAGTAAAGCATCTCATCCATCTTCTCTAAATTTTTTGATAAGCACTTTTGTGGATGAAACTGGATGAATGACTGCCTTCACATGATTTTTCAGTAAGTCAGTAACTTTATGAAGAAAGTTAAAATAATTTCCTATATTCAGAAAAGCACTTTTTTTTTTCTATCCTTAACCTTCTTCTAATTCGTCAATAAGTAAATGCATTATATCTTTGAATTCCAAATAGGTTTTTAAAAATAAATGATGGTAAAAAAAAGTTTACATCTTTATTGGGCAAATATTCATTCCATGAATATCATAGAGCATGAACCACGAAAGGTTGATGGTCATATTTATTATCTCATTCAATATCTAAGATTCTTCTAACTAAAAACTAGTTAGTGTTACTGCTGCCAAATAAAAAAGAGAAAGTCTTAGGACACAAATTTTGCCACCACCATGATATGTGTTTTTGTGAGTAGTGTAAAAAAAGTTATGGTTTTATGTAAAAATGATAGTTCACCAATCACAGTCAACATTTGCAAATATCATCAAGTTGTGTTAAATAGTGTAGTCCTTAAAAGATTAAAAAAATAAAAATAAGAATACTCAAACAATATATGGAGCAAAACAATCTTGTAGTAGTACTCAAACCCCAAAATGTAAAATGTTAACATTAGATGTCATAAACTAAATAATTAAAGGGTCATGCCAAATTCATGTGACTATATTATTTCTTGGGCTACCTTCCAATTTAGGGGTAATATTTTTTATTATTATTTTATATAAGATTTAGGGGTAATTATTGAATACTCTTATAGTACTATAAATGTATGCTCCCCCTCTCATATAATTATGAGTCTCATTAATTAAATTTATGGTGGTAAGTATCAGTTAACAACAGCTTTTTTGCCATTTTTTTAATACCTTTTTTTTTGTCCTCTTCTGTAATTCTCTGCAACTTTATACTATTTTTACACATTTTTACAATTTTTTGCAACTTTTTAAATGATAGTTCACCAATCACAGTCAACATTTGCAAATATCATCAAGTTGTGTTAAATAGTGTAGTCCTTAAAAGATTAAAAAAATAAAAATAAGAATACTCAAACAATATATGGAGCAAAACAATCTTGTAGTACTCAAACCCCAAAATGTAAAATGTTAACATTAGATGTCATAAACTAAATAATTAAAGGGTCATGCCAAATTCATGTGACTATATTATTTCTTGGGCTACCTTCCAATTTAGGGGTAATATTTTTTTTATTATTTTATATAAGATTTAGGGGTAATTATTGAATACTCTTATAGAACTATAAATGTATGCTCCCCTCTCATATAACTATGAGTCTCATTAATTAAATTTATGGCGGTAAGTATCAGTTAACAACAGCTTTTTTGCCATTTTTTTAATACTTTTTTTTTGTCCTCTTCTGTAATTCTCTGCAACTTTATACTATTTTTTACACATTTTTACAATTTTTTGTAACTTTTTAAATGAAAAGTACAGCACCACATCCGCACTGGTCAACATTTGCCTTAAATATATACTATTAAAAAATTTAAAAATTCCAGGGGGGCCGTCCCCTTGGTCTAACTTCAAGCACACTTGTCCTGTGCCTTTGTCTCTGCCACTGAGCTACAGGCACGCTTGTCCTGTGTTCAGAATTGCCATGACAAAAGTTGGTGAATTGAAGATATAACCCGTCAGAATTTTTTTTTAATATATATAAATGTTTACCTATATCAATGGATGAATAAATCTTTTGATTAAATGATTTTTTTTTTTTTTTGTTTATGAATAGAATTGTCATTCCCCTGCTGCAGCCCCAAGTCTTTCCCTTAATAAATTTTTGTATTACTCCAAAAAAAAAAAAAAAAAAAAACTGAATATGGGACGTACTATACGGTCAAGAGGGAGAGTGGTTCTAA
Source organism: Quercus suber (assembly GCF_002906115.3). Lineage (NCBI taxonomy): Eukaryota > Viridiplantae > Streptophyta > Magnoliopsida > Fagales > Fagaceae > Quercus > Quercus suber. The sequence goes on along the minus strand of NW_027069679.1, from coordinate 431,278 downwards.
ATGATATAGACTTACTTTCATATGGTTTGATTGCTCTTTTTTATATATTGGAAAATCAATTTTAAATGATGATTTATCATTCCTAGTGGCCTGTTGGGATTGAGAAGAGAAGAAAAGGAAGTGGATGAAAATAGAGTAAAATTAGCCAAAAATAAACCGATTTACCAATTTATTTAGTTCAACCAACCATACAAAACCTATTTGCGGCAAGTTTAGATTTTTTTCCCTCTGAGTGATAAATTGTGCAAGTTCCACATTAATTACCAAAACTAAAAAGTTCTACATTTAATCCCATGATTTTAAAACAAAATGCATCTATGTTTGATCACTATCCTTTTCTGATTTTGGACTTACACAGTACTTCAATACTTTACATTTGGCTTGAAAATGGTTTCACACTTACCTACCAAAACAACTTTTCTATTGAAGGAGAAATGGAGGTGAACATGGGTTCAAATCCCTTCTCCAACACCCCCCCCCCCCAACCCAATATATGTTAAAAAAAAAAAAAAAACTTTTAGAGTGTGTTTGTTTGGAGGTAAAATATGATGGATAGAAAATTTTGGAGAAAAAATAAAAAAGAAAACTTTTTTAGAGTGTGTTTGAATGGGTAGGAATAAAAGAAAATAAATGGTGTATTAAGGTGTTTTCTCCCTATACCTACCAAAAAGTTTTCTCCCCAAAATAGGAAAAAAATTGAATGGACAAAACTACTTAATAGACAAAAATGTCCATGTGCAAATTCATCCAGTTCCTTTCTTATTAATTCTCCCCAAAAAAAAATTCCTTTTGTTTTGTTGTAGGGTACACTTTCTTTATGTAACCCAAAGACAATTAATTTGTAGAGTATGGGTTGAAGAACTAGAGTTGACAAGGGGTTCACAGCAAAAGATTATCACTCTTCTTCTTATTTATTTATCAGTTTCCCATACATTCCATGCTTTGTAACAAACCCTCTCTCTCTATTATATAGCCATTCTCATCCTCATCTCTACCGTCCACGTGCTCCCCATCTATGGATTTGCTCAAGTACCTGTCCCGTCAGGCAGCTTCTTTTCATCTCTGTGAGTGGCGGTAGGTTATGGAGCACTGTTCAGAGGTCTTCTCCACATAAATGCGGCTAGAAAAGCTGTTGCAGTGCATTGAATACGATGGCAGCAGCCTTTCCCTCAGATATTTCCTCATCCTTATCGTTCCTGGGTATGTTTTGAGCTTATCTTGATCAGGTGGAGTCCTCGGACAATCAATTAGACTTTTCCTCTACTCCTTTAGTCTCCAATATCACATCAAAGTAAGACATCTTCCTCGGACAGGTGATGTCCTCCTCGGACTGGAGATATCCTCTTCGGACAGAGATGATTCTCCACAGGAGGATTCCACTTCACTCTGGGCCCTGCATTCTCCGCATCTTTCTCTTCGGATGTGAAACAGTCCTCTCCTGGGTATTCGGCCCATTAACTTGGGCCTAATGCCCTTATCCCCCACATTTGTGCTTTCCTAGGCGTGGTGCCTCATTTTTTTTTTTTTTTTTTTGGACGTTGTCTTTTTTCTTTTTAATTTCTTGGGTTGTGGGTGTGATAGTTGTTTTTGTTTTTTGTTTAACTAGGCATGATTTTCTTTGGGGGCAGATTTTTCTTTTTTATTAAATTGGGTGATTGATTTTTTTTTTGGGTTATTTGTCACTTTTTTGTTTTAATTGGCCATCATTTTTTAACAATGGTATATGAGTAAATTTATACAAACTCACTTTTTTTATCCCTCCATTTTTTCACTCCTAACCAAACAAAAATGAGAAAAATTAAAATATTTTTTATTTTCCTACTTTTCCTTTCTCTCACCGTTTTCTATTCTCTCACTTTTCCACCTATCCAACCAAACGAACCCTAATGTTGGGTTGCAGGGCCGGGCCTTGGCCTAGGCCATTTAGATCATGGCCTAAGAAGGCCCCCAAATATGGGGCAGTAAGTGTGTGTGTGTGTGTGTTTTTTTGTTTTTTTAAACTAAACAAAAAGTGTGAGTTAGGTGTATATTTTTTTCCCAATCTTAAGAAGACCTAAAATATTAGAGTTATGCTAGTATATTTCAAGTTTTATTACATAGGTCCTACAAATTGATATGTCACCATTGAAATAATTCAATAATCATTTATTTTTTTGTTGAAGTATCACCTCATTGCTACATTAGTTTGTAAGCTTTTTGTAGTAAAATTTGTAATAAGTTTAGCATTTTCTTCACACACAAAAAAAAAAAATAATAATAATAATAATAGAAATACAACACAGTCACCATTACGTGTATGAAAAATACTAAAGCTAATACAAATTTTAGGAAAAAAATTTACAAACTGATGTGATAGGAATATGATCAGTGTTACTTAAATAATATAATAAAATGAATATTTGAATAACTTTTCTTTTATTGGTGATATGCCAATTTGTAAAACCTATATAGTAATTATCATTAGCTCACTTTGGGTGAATTAGTTATATTAATAAGTAAGAATTAATAATAGATTTGAAATTAAATAAAAGTAAATAAATATTATTTAAATGATATTTAGATGTAAAAATGCCCCTATAAAATTCTCGCATTAGGCCTCAAACAATCTTGGGCCGGCCCTGTTGGGTTGTTACTACTCAATTGAATGAGGGAGACAAATATGAAATAATTTGTAAAGAGTCATGTAACTCAATGACATTATTTTGTTCTTTCAATAGGAAGAACATAAGTTCAAAACCTCCATCCCCACTTATTTGTAAGCAAAAATTTGAGAAAACAACATGTTCAATGCAATCAATTGTTGGATATTTTTTCAATAAATCTCTTTAGTATATCCCCATTCCCTAATAGAATTTTTTAACTTGAATGTAAAAAGATAATAGCAAAATTGTAGAGTTGGCTCATATTTGTATTTGGGCCATTGGTCAAAGGGTTATTTTGAAAATTTGCATCCAGTAGGGTTATGCTATATAAATATTGTTGTAACCCTAATTTTTTATATAGTATGCAAACTGTAGAACCATGTAAATTCTTTGTATTGATTTCTCTCTTCTCTCATCTTTGGTCTTGCTTAACCGATTTTTCATAACAAAAATACATTATCAGCACATATGACATTATGACTCACCAATTTATTGATTACACTTAATCCTGCCACTTTTTTTTGTTTTTTCTTGGGTGAAATTTAATCCTTTCTTGGCGATTTGGCATCTTATATGCCCCATATAACAAGAAGCTAAAAGGTTGACATGGTTTTTGCCTTGCCTTTCTACAAGTGCAGGTTACACTTCATAAGTTGAAAGCGGCAAGACCTATATATTTACTACGCATATTTTATTATGCAGCAGTAAATGAAGGGCTCTTCTTCAAAATTGCTGGTCAGAATCTAACAATTGTTGAAGTTGATGCCTCCTACATATGTCAAGCCCTTTCAAACTAACACAGTATTAAACTATTAATCGGTCCTGGCCAAACCACAAATGCCCCTTCTAACTACAAATCAGGGTATTGGCAAGTACATAATAACACTCTCTCCTTTCATGGATGCGCCTATTGGCCTTGACAACATGACCAATTATGCCACATTGCGTTACAAAGGCACCCCTACTAATCCTCCAACCATCTTAACCAGTGTTCCTGCTCAAAATGCTACTCCAGTAAAAGTCCCATTAAACATAGACCATTCTCTTTTATTCACTGTAGGTGTTGGGGTTAACCCATGTGCTACATGTGTAAATGGAAGCCAACTTGTGGCAGATATTAATAATGTTAGCTTTGTGCTACCAACAACAGCTCTCCTTCAAGCACATTACTTTAACATATATACCAGGAGTTTTCACAGATGATTTTCCAGGAAATCCTCCAATACCTTTTAATTATACTGGTAACCCATCAACTAATATCCAGACCATGAATGGCACAAGACTATATAGACTGCCACACAATGCAACACTCCAGATTGTGTTCCAAGGCACTGCTGTAATGGCCCCAGAGAACCATCCAAGCCACTAGCATGGTTATAATTTCTTTGTGGTTGGGAAGGGATTAGGGAACTTTGATTCAAACAAGGACCCCAGAAGTTAATCTTGTTGATCCTGTTGAAAGAAACACAGTTGCAGTACCAACTGCTGGATGGATTGCAATCAGATTCAAGGCAGATGACCCAGGTAAAACATTTGGATTAGCTGATTTGCTTACGTACAGATTTTTAATGTTTCACTTTTTTTAGATACAATTGTCCGACTTTCAGAAAATTCAACCAAAAGCTAATCCAAACGCACCCTGATTGTCTTTTTCTTGATAACGAGGTTACACCTTCTAGTATGTCTTGTCATGGAAAAAAAACAAAAAACTTTAGCAAGTACTTTCAATTTTCTTTAAAATCACTATTGATGCTGACTCCTGAAAGGAGTGGACTTGTTTTTAGTTAGAAGCTAACTAGGGCCATGCAAAAAGATGTGGCATAACCAAGCACAATGTTTCTCAAGTACTTGAGCTTCTTTCTTTTCACTGATTAGGCTACCGAACAACCTTCTGTGACAGACTAGAAACCATAATTTCTTGAAGTTTTTTCAAATTAGACTTAACAATTATTTGTGTACCCAAAATCTGATTCAGTATTCTACTTTGATGTCTTTAGGTGTTTGGTTGTTGCATTGCAATTTGGAAGTACACATAACGTGGGGACTTAAGATGGCATATCTAGTAGAAAATGGGGAGGGGCCAAATGAGTCTCTACCACCACCTCCAAGTGACCTTCCCAAGTGCTAGAATGTCATATCCAATCAGTTTTTACATCAATGCTTGAGACTAGACATCAGAAGAGAGGGCCTGCCTAGTAAGACAGCTAAAGATGCACAAAAAAAACTTTGACATAACCAATAAACAACAAAGAAGTCGTCATTGTTTATACTTTTCTACGAGGGGAAAGAGAGCTACCCTTCCAAAGGGTGTGTGAATAAGAAAATGGGCAAAAAGTTAGTCATATCCTGTACAATTTCAATTTTTGTCTTTTGTTTTTTTACTCTTGTCATTGTGGGTTGGAATTTCTACATTTTAAGTGCATATAAGAGTGTATGTAATTGGTGGAATTTAGAAGGATCTAAGTGGTGATTAATCTCATGTTTGGATTTTACACTTTTGAACATTTATTATTTGCTTCATGTACGGAACCGGAAGTTTTTGTTTTTGTTTTTTTTTTTTTTTGCAAATGTAAAAAACCTTAAACTTAATAGTGTAATTGAGAAAGAAAAGAAATTATGAGATATATAAGATGTGTTTGGATACAGTATATTTTGCTGAAATTGAAAAATTATTGTTAAAAATATTGTAAATAAAAATAAAAGTTAGTTGAAATAGTACAGTAAAGCCCATAAATAATGCCAAAAAGTGTTACACGTAGTTGCAAAAAGACAAAATAAAATAAAGTTGCAAAAAGACAAAATAAAATAAAGAAGCGCGCCAGGTAGGGGTCGAACCTACGACTTTCTGCTTAGGAAACAGACGCTCTATCCACTGAGCTACAGGCGCAGATGTTTTGTACCCGTGAAGTTAGCATTAAAAAACACTAAATCTTAAGTCACATTCAGCATAGCTACGACAAAATATTCTGACAATGACAAAGATAGGTGAATTGAACATATAAGTTAACCCTGTCATACCAAAACAGAACAGTTCGATTTGGCTTAAAATCGATTTCATAATGACATACCAAAACACGTTTCTATTGGATTGTTACTACCCAATTGATTGAGGGAATCAAACAGATTCAAACTCAAACAATTGGCTACACAGCTCATTTTCAATTTTTGTTTTATTGGATCAAGTTAATGAAGCCCAATTCTTCTAAAAAAAAGTTAATTAAACCTAATTAAATTTAAGATTAGTTCCATAAAACCCAATTTATGAGTAATTAATTATTTACCTCACTCCTATATAGACTTAGTAAAATTGGAATTTCACTTGTTAACATGCCCAGCCTTTGAAGGATAGAAACATGCATGGGTAGGTATTTTTCGAAAATATAAAAAAAGTCAACACTTTTTGAATCCTAAATGTCTTTGTTATACACAATAAAGTGCCAACTAGTTGGATTATAAGATTCTTAAAAATTTTATGTTTTACATGTCAAGTGCACTTGAAGCTAATCTTTAGATTATGACATCCAATTTTTCTTTTATTTAATTTTTTTAAATCATTAGACTAGTAAAAGGTTAAAGTTAATTATCTTACTAGAAATTTAAAATTTTACGTATTATCTAATATTTATATTTTGAGTTATTTTCTTTGTTCTTTTATTTGTATTAAAAAAATGTTCTAAGAAAAAAAAAAAAAAAAAAAAATTAAATTCATAATTTGTTATCATACTTTCATAACAAATTCAACTAACCAAACAAAATCCGAGTACGGTCACAAGAATAATAGCTAGTATTCAATAATCCACATCTAATAAGCTCAAATCCCGACCAATCAACTTGACTCATATGCCACGTCTATGTAACTATGCACTTGACCAAAAAAAGAAGAAGTAATAATAATTGTAGGAATGAAAGGCCCGGGAGTACATATCTACATATGTATGGGCTAGGAGTCCAATCTGAGGACAGTAAGTAGTTCAAGAATGGGTAGACGCTATCATAAGGATCCATGTCAGTAGGTAAAGAGTTGAGGTTTGATCATGATCGCCCAAGAGGGCGGTCCGAGGAGGAATGCTACCTCAGTTGCGCAAAGCCAATGTCAGAAGGTGTGGTCTGCCATCAAGAGCAACATTCAGGACCATTCCATGGATGAGGATAAGTATCAAGAAGAAACATGACATAAAAAAGTTATGAAATATCTAGGGGAAAGCTGCTACTACCGCATTGAATACTCTGCAGCTAACTTTCTGGCCGCATTAATGAGGAAGTGATACCTGAACAGTAGTTTTCAACCTTTCAGCTACTACTCAAAGACTTTAGGAAGGTGTTGATGGGACAAGGATTAACACCAATAATCTGATCTGCACGTGGAGTGTAGAGATGAAAGGGAAAGATAATATAAAATAGAAGAAATACCTCGAGAGAAAGGGATCGGAGAATTAAGAGAGAAATATTGTAACAATTAGAACTGTATTTGTATCCAACAGTAATATATACAAGAACTGATCTCCTCGGACTGTGCCGAGGACAATCTTCTTTAGATAAATCCAGTCTACTTTTACTTTAATGTTATATGAATCCATTATAATTGCTACCAAACTTATTAGAACCTAGTTTTCCAACTCACTTTCTACAAATTCATTATACTGGGCTTTTTGGGCCTAAATCCTTTTATCATTTGGGCTTAGGATCCAAGTTGTGCCCTTACTACAATAATAATAATGCTTACTTCACTTTAATTGAGAGGGATCCAAAAAGTTGATACCCAATCTCCTTAAGATTTTTTATTAAAGATACGAACCAAGACAACCTTTTGATGCATAAACTACAGAACCTTGGATGATCAACCACAAACTAATCATCAATACTGTTATCTAAAAGATGGGCTATAGTTCAAAATTAAATTAAAATCAAAACAAACTTTATGAAAAGTCCAAACCCATTTATTACCTTACATATTATGACTTAAGCTTGACCTTTCTACATTAACTTTTTCCCACATTCTCCAAAATATAGGCTGAAATCGTAAAATTGGACACACACTTTGAAAGACTCTTTCTATAATCTTCCTAACTATACTCTTATTATTAAGTGTCACATCAATTTACTCTTTCCTCTTCCTATCGCTAATAGTAGTTTTACACAAAAGTGAATTATTTCTACACCATCTTATTTTATAGGATGAAATCTATTAAAAATAAATAAATAAAAAATTTGTATGATAGAAACAATAATTCCCTCAATTTGTTTTTTTTTTTTTTTTGTTTTAATTTCTAATGTAGAAGACTCTTGAAGCCAACAAATTATATACCTAGTTGTCCACTCTCTTTCAATGAATGTAAAAGATAATTTTACACTTTAATTAGCCAAAATAATTAAATAATTGTAAAATTCATTTAGGGTGTGTCTGTTTGGAGGTCAAATAGGGTGGATGGAAAAATGGGAATGAAAACTTTTTTGAGTGTGTTTGGTTGGGTAGGGAGGAAAGAAAATAAATAGTAGGGCCCAGGTGTTTTCTCCCTGAGCCTACCGAAAAGTTTTCTCCCTAAAATTGAGAGAAAACTAAAGGGAGAAAATAGGGATTTTTAATGGACAAAAATGCTCATGTCCAATTCCTTTCTTTTTTTCTTTTTTTTTTTTTTTTGACTGTGGGTATGATAGTTTTTTTGTTTTTATTTTTTTGTTTAACTAGACATGATTTTTTTTTTGGACATGATTGTTTTTGGGACATGATTTTTTTTTTTTTAATAAATAGGGTGATTGCTTTTTTTTTTTTTGTCACCTTTTTGTTTTAATTGGCCATCATTTTTTAACAAGGGTATATAAGTAAATTTATACATATTCACTTTTTCTATCCTCTCACATTTCTTCTCTTTCAACCAAACAGACTCTTAAGCTATATATATATATATATTTATGTATATTCATAATAATTTTGGTTCTTTTTATTTTCTTCTTATTAATGATACATATATTATAATTGAACACAAGATGAGTGTTACAAGGTCATAAAGAATAGTTAGAAATTATTTCAAAATAAAAGTATACAGTTTCCGTGCATCAACTAGTTATGTTAATAAAAAAAAAAGTCTAATTTGACCTGTTTAAAAAAAAAAAAAAGTAAAACAAAAGGAAAATATGAGAAAGTTCAAAATCCATTGACCCTTATAAAATATATATATATTTTATTTATTTATTTATTTTGGGCAAAAGAAAAATCCATGCTCTCATCCCCTCAAAAAAAAAAAAAAATCCATGTTCTCTTATTTGGAAGGAAAAAAATCCATGTTCAAACACCCAATAATATAATAACAATAAGATGGAGCCAATAGGCCATAGACCCCTAGTGCTACAATCCAATCTCAACTTGCCACATTTCCAGCTACTTTTTCCTGTGGACGATTCTTCTCTCCTTTGAACTCACACTCATCCACAACACAACCGACCGAGAAATCTCAACTGGCTCTGATTCATTTCTTTGATACTCGCTTGCTCACAGGCCCTTTTTCAATTTTCCTATTGTATATAGATTTACCTCTCTCTTTCTCTTTTCTTCTCCTCAAAGAAACGAAGCAACAAAAAAAAAAATAGTTTCCCGCTTCTTTTTTTCTATTTTCTTCCCTGATTCTTCAGAATCGTTCTCTTTTCTCAACTGGGTCATGCTTTTTTATCCAACTTCTAATTCTATTACCACTATCTTGCTCTTGGGTTCTTCATCTTTTACTTACTCTCTTTTTCTTGGTTTTGCTAGAGATTCTTTCACTTGGTGGGCTAAGAAAGTGGCAATCTTGAGTAGCATAAAACTTGTCACTTTTGAGCTTCATTTCTTCAAAGGTTTCAACTTTCAGCCTCTTTGCTTCAAATTCAAAAATTCCATCTTTGGGTTTTGGTTATTCTCTCTCTCTCTCTCTCTTTCTGTAGAGGGACTTAGTTTAGTTACACCATAGCAAACAAAATCAGATCTCTCATGTTTTTCCAAGATTCCCTTCGATTCTTAAAAGGTGGGAGCTTTTTAAGATTCTTCAATTGATGCTATTAAGAAAAAGGAGATTCTTGATTCCCAAGTAAAAGCTTCTGTATTCAATGCCTTTTTAAATCATTGTAAGATCGCATTCTCTCTGCCTTCTGAGTCTCTGTTTGTTTCTTATACTTTAAAAAGAAGCTTGATTTCAATGCTTCTCATATTGACTCATCCAGCTCTTGTTGTATATTAGTTAGTAGTAGTAGCAGTAGTAGTGCTAGTAGAGTAGTGATTATGGAAACTCTATATCCAGCTTCGTTTATGTCAAGCTCCAATTGGTTTATGAGCACTGAATGGACTAAAGAAGAGAACAAGGCCTTTGAGAGTGCTCTTGCTATGTTTGATCAGGAATCGCCTGACCGATGGGTACATATAGCCCAAATGATCCCAGGGAAGACTGTGTGGGATGTGATGAAGAAATATGAGGAGTTGATAGATGATGTTAAGGATATAGAAGAAGGGCGGGTTCCGATTCCGGTTTACCTTGCCTCTTCTTTCACTCTAGAGTTGGTGGATGATCGAAACTTTGATGCCTACAGAAAAAGGTCTTCAAGAGCTGGGGGTCCTGATCAGGAAAGGAAGAAAGGGGTACCTTGGACAGAAGAAGAGCACAGGTGATTTCCTTTCACTTTTCTGTTTCTGATAGTGAGAAATGCATACTATTTCCAATAATCTTCTATTCAGTTAGTGAGAAAACTAAGGAAAACGAAACTATTAACTTGATGGTTTTAACAATTTCTTCTTTTTCAAAACTTTGTTGATCTTTGAGATTCTGTTTCTAGTGAAAACAAAGGAAAAGAAACTATCAAATTGGTCGTCTTACACTTTAAGTTGTTGAATTATGATATAGCCACATGGTTGTGAATGATAGTTTTTGAGTTTCTTTTCTCCTTGTCATGTGTTTGAGTTAATGAGGATACTGAGTTTGCAACTTTACTCTTCTTTAATTTTCAACTGGTTAGTTATCGACCAAATAAAATTTTCCACTATGCCACATTGTTACTTTAGCCATATTTCTAATTTGGCTGCTAAATGTTCATGAAATGGCAATTTGGAGTTTGAAAACCCAGATGTGTACCTCAAAATTTTCAAACTCATTATAAATATTTCGTAATAGAGATGAACCGCCCAAGAACTCTCAAGCTTGTTATTGTTTTAAATTTCTTGTACATCCCTATTTTGTATGGTCTGCAGTTAAAAACTCTCTTGATGCCATGCTATTATTGTTGACATGGGTTGTTTGGGTAATAAATTACAGGCGGTTTCTGATGGGGCTTCTAAAATACGGAAAAGGGGACTGGAGAAATATCTCCCGGAACTATGTAATCTCTAAGACTCCAACTCAAGTGGCAAGTCATGCTCAGAAGTACTTTATTAGGCAACATTCTGGAGGTAAAGATAAGAGGAGGCCAAGCATCCATGACATCACAACTGTCAATCTCACAGACACTACATCAGAAGATAATAAGCCTCCCTCATATGATCAATCTTCTGTATTTCAACCACAGCAAAAGCCCCCCAGCACACCAAGAATGTCACTTGATTGGAATCAACCTAATGATGAAGCAGTCATGGTTTTCGGCGCCACCCACGGAAACCATTTAATGTCATCTCCGTATGAGTTTGGCTCCAATGACTTTAAAGTGCAAGGGCACAATCTGTATGGCAGTGCTCATTATGGAGCTCTTATCAAACCGCACAACTCAGTGTTTCAATTCCAACCCTCAAGATATCAAATACATGGATAAGGCAGCTGCTTTTAACACAGAGAATTAAAATGCCAAGTCTGATAATGTTCAGTATAACTTCAACATCAGTGCTTATGTCAAGTTTTTGAGTGTGATTACTTAGATGAGGGCTTGAGTTACATTGATTTTGAACATTACGGAAGATGAAATTGCGTAATGGTTCAAAACTCAATCATTGGACTGTGAAAATTAAATGAAAGGGTCTTCAATTTCTCTGTATATTTTTAATTCTCTGCTTGGAATCCTTCCCTGTGGATGTTTGACTGATTAGTCCGCCTTACATACTAAGTTACTAACATTAGTCATAGGAGGATGGATTAAGTCATTAAACGCAACTCCATTAATGAGATTCGCTAAGGTGAATATACATATTAACTTGTATTTGGTTTTTAGGCAAATCGTTTGTCTAGGGAGTTTATGCTGCTTAGCTAATTTAACCCTTCTTCATTGACCACTTTAAGACAGATCAAACCTTAAATATGATGGCAGTCTAATTCTTCAAACACATGATTTTAGGCCACAAATTAAAAAAATTCTGGATTTCATGGAGCAATAATGAATAATTGCCTGTGAGTTTCTAAGAATCTGTGTCTCTATTCAAGGTGTAATCCATGTATGCATCATGCTTTAACATGTTGCTGTATTTTAAGGTGGTAATCCATGTATACATTACATTATGCTTTCACATGTGTAATAGTTTGTGATAGCTGCAAAGTAGCAGCCATGTCATTGGATGATGTGGCCAAACTGGCTGACTCACTTGTCACTCTTTCTAATATTCCACGGTATCTGATTGCATACTTTTTCTCTTAGTACGCTTTTCTTTCGGCCAGTCTAAGCTTTATGGTTTAATATGGCCAAGTTGACTGAGCTTCGTCACCATCACTTAGTCGAAGATGAGTTTGCATTCCACTTAGTTAGGCATCCCATGCTTCAATCGGCCGTAGAATATTGGAAGATCCACGTAAGAATGCCAATGTGGTTTTGCATTTTTTTGTAATCATCTTTTCTTGGAACCAATCCAATTCTGCCTTGTATTTGATATTTCTGTTTCCGCGAACCCAGTTGTCGATGGTGGCCAAGACTGTTGCATCAGCATATTTGCTCCCTTTAATAGTCTCTCGAAGCATCATGCTTTGTAGTGATTCTTTATTTTACTTGTAAATCCAAAAAGGGGGTTAAAGGAGTTGTAGTTGTGTCACATTTTTGTGCACGTTGTAACCCTGTTCACATGAATGGAGTATCTAGCTATGAAATGAGGTCTTGACTCAACTTTGCCTCTGTCTGTGTTTAGTGTCATATATCTTTTGTTTATAGTTAGTGCCAAGCTCTCTCTCTCTCTCTCTCTCTCTCTCAAAAAAAAAAAAAAAAGGTTGTGGTAGATTGATAAAAATTTAGTTACGAATGAATCCACTACAGATACATGTTGAGATGTCTCCAATTAGCAACGGAAGATAATAGAATGAAAGAAAAGAATGCATATGACCAATTCTGACTAACCTATTGAGGATCCATAGCCAACTTTAAAATTTTGGAACTATGGCTTAGTTGTTGATGTTGAAGTAGATTGACTTCAAAATTTTCCTTTTTTGGTTTGGTATTATAGCTTTGATAGATAATGCAACATTTGGTGCAAGGAAGTGAAGACAAACATTGGAGTCTTACTATTCTTTCCATACATAATAGATCCTTTTGGCTTTTTAGTACTAGTGAGTTGATTATACCTTGGTCAATTTATAAGTTGATAATATACCAAGAGAATACTACGGTTACCTAAGGAATGTTCTCATCACAAGTAAGTGGCAAAAAGAAAAATCAGTTGGATTTGACAAGAAAAGAACAATGAATACTACAGTGATCTAAATTCCCTGAAAAACATAATTGTTTTCACTTTTTCATCTAAATTACCTACCCTACCACAAAAGAAAAAAAAAAGATACTATTAAGGTACTATTGGTACATTTTAATATTAAAATAAATAAAAGTAACAAATGGATATTTGTCATGATAATACATCTGCTGGATAAATGAGAAAAAAGAAAAGAAAATAAGTTTTATGGGTTAATGAGGATTTATTGGGTTAGTGAAAAATCAATTTCCACATTAACAAGAAAATAGAGTTAAGTATTAATATATACTTATGATATTATTGGGCTTAAATGTCTTATCCATAAAATGGGCCTAACCCACAGGCATGGGAGATATGAAGAGGTAGGTAAAATTTCTGCACATCAATTCATTGTATTGATCAAATTATAAATTTGTTGTAATTTCTTTGATTTTCACCATCACGTCCTTCATTGGGCCCTCACGAAATGGGTGATGATGCATCACCATCTCAAAAAGTAGGCATTCCACAAATGTCAAAATGAAATAAACAAATCATGTTTCCTAATATGCTGTTACTGTGTTTGTTTTCTTCTAGTTGCCATTGTGGGTTCTACTACCACCGAAATTGCTGCTTGCTACTATTATGAAAAAGCTTAGTGCCCACCTAAGTCACTTTGCATATATGAATTTCTAAGCCACACATTGGGCATTAATATTTCCAAGCCAACTTGGTTACTCATGTCAACATTAAATTTTTTTTTTTCTGGTTATTGACATAATTATCAACTTGGTATAATTCTTTAAGAAGAAAAGCATTCTGGCCACTTTATCCTAATTTTTATGAAAGCTTATTTGAAGAGGTTAAATGGTACCCTTTTAGCCATCTTTACTTATTTTAAAAGTTTCCTCTAAATCTTCCTTTAACAATGTTTTGTTTGTTCTGCAAAATCCTTTTAAAGAACCATGCAAAGGCCATGTTCAGTCACAAACTTCCACTATAGATAAAGTTATACTCAAGGCCATCTTCATTGGCCCACATGGATCTAAGGATAACCTTCAAGGATGCCTTATATCATTTGAAATAATGGATAGAACTTTGGATAAATTATAACCAACTTATTAATATGTTTACAGCCCACAAATTTTGTTAGATATTCAAGTGAAAGTAAGTGCCCATGTGAATAAACAAACCTGTATCATGTTGCTGAGAAAGTCAAAACAAATGATACAACATAACATCCCTACTATTACTATAAGGCAAAGTCATGCCGATTAGTGCTCCATACTGTGCTATATAGCAAAGTGTGGTTGGACTTCAAGGTGAAAAGGACCTGAGAAGGAAAAAAAATACTATATAACATACTGTGCAGATGATAATTTTCCTAAAAGGAAGTCTGCATTACTGTATTGGCCTTTTGCATCCATAATTAGACATCACAAAATGATGAAAGGAAAGTTCAGATGAAGGATAAGGACAAAACCAATGAGTCAGTTATCTTGGGTACTTGTTCTATTTATGTTTGAAATTGACTTCATTTCAATGGAGTCGTCCACTAAAGCAATTTCACTTCTACATTGAAAATAAAAAGTTCAATGATGTTTCTTATTTTTCTCTGTTTAATGATTGAAGTATTGAATTTACATTTGTGTCTATACTTAAGAGTTACGTATTTTGTTCATAGTTGGTCCCATGTCTAGAAAAAAAGAGAGGGTTGTAGCAACATTCACTATAGATACATGGGAGTGGGTGACCTTGACTAGCCTGTTGATCCATAATCGATCCAAAAATTTTAGGATTAAAGCTTGGAGGTATTGAAATTTTTATATTTAGCCCATTTTAGTTTTTGTTACTGTCCAATAAATTCGAAATTCTAATACTGCCGATGACCATTTTAAACATGTTTCTTAAACAGCAAGTTCACTTTTGAAACCTCCCCCTTCTGTACAGCTTCACATTTGCTTTGCCGAAAGCATAGGTTAGTGATTTCATACGGCTCCAAAAACATAACCTTCTTGAGGATGCATACCCAATTAAGGAAAACAAAAAAGACTTTGCAAACATAAATTTTCCACAAACTTTTCATTAATGGTTGAGTACTTGAGTTGTCACTTGTCACGCTGTGTTTGTCCCACTCTAAAGCATCTGGCACAAGAAATTTACAATTAAGAAGATGCTACATCATGGAGCGGACCAATTAACTCAATTTGTAAAAAAATTTGCCGTCAAATAAGAGATTTAGGGTTCAAATCCACCTGCAAAAAAAATAAATTGGTATCTTAACTTGATGATAAAGAGCAATCATCATAGAGCGGACACCCCAGATTGAAAATCTATTGTATCTAAAAAAATAAAGCTACCATGTCAAATTTATTTATTTTTCTTTCCTTTTACATTACATCACAATTCATAGATGTATTATTGCCTTCAGTGATGAATTTTTATTATGTACCAATCATTTTAATTTATGTCAGTAATTACGAAAAATGTTTTGTTTATAGGCTTATTCTTCAATTATTTATACTTTTTTTTTTCTCACAACTGATCCAACCCTGCCCTTAACCATGGCAACATGGCACATGGGAAGTGTAACCCACCTTTTAACTTTGCACCAATACTGCACATGGGAAGTGTAAATCATTGAAATCTTTTCTAAAATGATTAGGTGATTTAGTTCCACTCAAAAGTCTTGATTGTTTCAAAAATGTTCAACATATTTCTCGTTCTTTGTCAAATCACTTCCACAAAAAGAATCCCATAAGAAATCACATTTTCAAAGGGTCAAAACATTTTCAAGACTAGTTTTGAAACAATTTAAAATGCAATATTTACACAGACTAACTTAATAAGCTTGTATAAACCTTTTAATTACACTTTGGAGCTTAAAGGAAATAAAGAATCATGCCCTTTTGAAAAAAGGTCATTGAGAGTAATCCATGGATTCATGGAATTCATCATAAGGTACAAATATGAGATCGGCTTTTTCACGTCCTTTACTCCCAGGCAACCATGCAGCAAACACGTGCCCATCCTCTACAGCAGACTTGGTTTTGCAGACAAAGGTTTCCTAGTACTTGCTTATTACAATCATGGTAATGTGGGAATTCTCTGTTGGCTACCACTACCAAGTTGATAAAATCCAAGCCCTTTGTTGTAACTTTTGCTTTCAGCAAATGTTTGAAAATATAAGATCGAGGTTATAAAGACTAGAATTAAGCTTCAATAGGCCCGAATATTTGAAACTTTCAAAGGCAATACTGAGGAAACAAAAGAAGAAAAACATAAGTAGACGCATCAAATTTTGGGTTGAAGTAGGCTCATATTTGTTTCTCGGTGAACTAGCCCAAAGGCCTTATGGGGAGAGAGTATACT
Organism: Quercus suber; assembly: GCF_002906115.3. Lineage (NCBI taxonomy): Eukaryota > Viridiplantae > Streptophyta > Magnoliopsida > Fagales > Fagaceae > Quercus > Quercus suber. The sequence goes on along the minus strand of NW_027069679.1, from coordinate 414,673 downwards.
TACATTGTTGTAATTTGTAATCTAGAAAGCACGGACACAGATACGGATGCGATACAATAACATGAGCAATTTTATAAAAATTATAACATAAAATGGTTGATATGACACTTGTATAACACGGATATGACACTTTAAATGAAGTGTCCATACTTTCTAGCTTACAACCTTAATCTCTCCTATAATGGATTGATAGCCGCTTGTTCTCGTGGTTATTGGCACACTACTGAACCACAAAATCTTATTTTTCCCTTCTTTAATCTTGCTTAAACAGAGTTTTCACAACATTTAGAAAATTAATTACCATGTGTTTAGTTATCTATTTTGGATTTTTTTTAATAAAAAAAATTATGTAACTTTTATGATCTAGGCCTTGACAAATAGCATCTCAAAAGCATACTAATCAACATTAATGGGATACCCAGTCAGAGAATGCCTAAACATTTACTATAATAAAAACTAGATTCCTATGTACAAACCTTTTTCTTTTTTTTGAGGAAACTATGTACAAACTAGTAATATATAATCTTAGCATATTAAAATAAGATGATAATGGTTAACAAGGGGAAAAAAACATTTTACATAGTTGACAATTGTTAAACGAGAGGTCTGCATTGCTTTATTGGCCTTTTACACCCATAATTGGACATCACACAAAGGTGAAAGGAGGTATATGTGAAGAATAAGTACAAATCTATGTGATTCTGCTATCCTGGGGAAGAAGTACTTGTTCTATACTTCTATTCATCATTGGATTTTTGGAGTTGACTTCATGGAGTCTCCCACTAATGCAATTTCACTTTTGCACTGAAAATGAAAGTCCTCTCTGTTTAATGGTTGGAGTAATGAAATTTTGATATTTAGCCTTGGTATTTTGTTGTTGTCCAATAAATTCAATACAGCTTTGATCACTTTTGTCACTCCGCTTGCTTGCTTTAAATTTGACTATTTGATAACAGTACTTCCTCTCATCTACCCATGCCGACAACAAAAAGTTGTTCCATAATGCATCATATTAATTATTCATTATTGATACAAATACTCATTCCTTGGAAAATGATTTGCGGACAAAATTTTTCCACCACTTTCCAACTAGAGTAATTTTGTGTAATTACAAAAAAAAATCATATCCTTTTGAGACTTTTTAACACAAAACAATGATTCTTAAAAACATATTAATCAACATAAGGGAACAATATCCTCAATTGCTACAAAATAGGAGTACTTAATAGTTCAGTTGGATCAAGGTATTTAAAAAGAAGGATCTGGATTTCATTTTTTAATTTAAATGATTTGAATAAAAGATGAAATGACATTTTTTTATTGATGAAATTTATTGACAGGTTCACGCTTTACTAGATTTGAAATAAATAGTTGAAAGATGTCATTTCAAATCCAGAATATTACATGTATTTTTACTTGAGAAAAATCTCCAAAACTCAAATCATCATATATTGTTAAATTTCTATAAAGCAATTTTACCAATAATCGCCTTTTAAATCCCTTGATTTATATAAAGCAATATCTATATGTTCATTACACCTTATAATAGCTGGTACCACCTTCTTTAATTGCTGATGACATATCAACATCATCCTGATATCACTAAATTTTTTCTTCTAATGCAAATAATTAAATAAATAAAGTACATTATTACAAAACATAGCTAATGTTATCATGGCCATCAATTATACGATTAGAACTGGAATTGTTGCACCATCTGATAATCTTCTGTTTAACTTTATAGGCACATTGGAAGACATCCAAATCAAATGTCTTCATGAGGATGGAGGAAAATTCTATAACTCAGAAATGACATTAGGTGTCCAGAGTGTTGAGAGGAAAATACTGATGCCAAAGGCTTGCAAGATCTGTAGCACTTGTGATGTTGGGAAATTTAGCTTTGGTTTTTGGTTCTTACTACATAATTTGTGAGTGTGTAAAAATGAGTTGAAAACTGAAGATTATCACAGAACAAGACTGCATACTTTGGTCAAGCAAAATCCAGAGCTTTGTAGAGCAAAAATGAAGTTCAAGTAGAAAGTTTTATTAGTCACTCAGTAGACATTCAGCTGAGTGAACTTATTATGGAATGCCATTAATAGTTTGGTAATCATGGCAAGCCCGTTTGACTTCCCTCAAAATCAGGTGTTTCCAGTGCAGAGACATGGCATGCTATCAGGTTTATGCTTCCAAAGTTTGAGTGGTCTAGGCTTGTCTAGTTTTCAATGATAATTTCTAGACAAACTTCCATAATGTGGTTAGCACTCAAGAATAGACTAACTACAAGGGAGAGAGAGAGAGAGAGAGAGAGAGAGAGAGAGAGAGTGATTCAGTGGGATACTTGTAGACTAACTACAAGGGAGAGAGAGAGAGAGAGAGAGAGAGAGAGAGAGAGAGTGATTCAGTGGGATACTTGGGAGATGCTGAGATACAGTTTGTGCATTCTTTTTTGAGTGCCCTTTCACTAGCAGACTTTGAAAAGAGGTCATGAAGCTATGTCAGTGCAGTAGACCAGAAAAAAGAAGCTGGGAAGGGATTGTCAATTGAATGGGTTTAAAATATTGGAAAGGAGAAAAATCTAGAGGCTACTTTGTGTAAAATTGCTTTGGGATAACAAACAATGTACCACTTATTATGTTCTCAAAGAAGGCTGTTACTATTCATGGAGGGCAAACTAAAGCTGGGGAGAGCATTATGCAGATCATAAAATGGGAATTCAGAGTTTTGATTGCTGCAACAGAGGAGATTGAAAACTTTGTTTTGGAGAGTACACTTTGTCGTTGTTGAGGGATTTCTGTCTCTATACTTGAGTGGAAATATACAAGTAGTTTTGTAGTGTTATTGGGTTTTGCCTATTAGTTGAGTGTTCTTTGAGGTGCAGAGTGCCTTGTTGTCTTGAGGTGCCTACAGTAGTGTGTTCTGTTTTTTAAGTTGTATCTGTGAAGTAATTGTTTGGGTTTTTTTAATAAAAAATTCTTATTTGGTCATTAAAAAAATCCCAAATCAGGAGTTGTTTCAAATTAAATCTTATACTTTGAGAAGTTTTAAATTAAAACCTACACTTCTAAAAAATATTTCAAGCCACATCATAAACTCATTACATGTAACATCGTTAGTGGAAAACTACAATTTACTACCGATTGTCACATAAAAGAACTTCAATTCGTCACATTTTTATTATAAAAATAAAAAAATAAAAAATAAAAACTCTCTAGAAAGCCACTCCACCCTTCGATATGAAATTCCCCCTCTATTTTTCAACATAGCTCTAAGCAAGCCTGGAGGAAATAGTAATCAACAGGCAAATAACCAGTAAAAGCATTTTACAAAGCCCAGCCAGTAGTTCGTTATTACAAGCTACAACATAGATGAACCACTCATAATCAGTAAAAATTAGTAAAAACATTTCAACCCAGTGGCAGTTCAATCCATCTAGAACACAAAAAACTATATATTAGAATTACTTATGGTGATAAGAATAATCTGTTTAGAGATATATAAAGCTCTACAGGGCAATGCCTCCTGTCGCTTATCATAGTTCAGTGTCACAGACTCACAAGCACGTATGCAATGTACCTCAACCACAATCTCATTTGTTACCTCAAAATAAATAAATAAATAAATAAAAAACAACCACATTTGTATTAGTAATTTATTTTGGGGTACAATGTTATTATGAGTTGTGGATCTGGTTAATACGTTCCTACGGCCATTGTTCTGTAACAGTTGAATATACCACAAAGGCTAGAGGCTTCAATCCAGTCAGTCATCGCAATTATATGATAGCACAAAATCATGGTAAGTAAAACCACTCTTCATTTTTATTCACAAACTTGAAACACCTCAACATTTTACCCAATAACAACAATAATTCCCAATAAGATTGACTCAGCATATTAATACAAGTCACCAAAGTGTTGAAGTTTGGGCGAACTACCCCCAACAGGACAGTGAGATTGGTAGCACCAAAGGAGCAAGTGCTTCCAAATTACGTAAGGAAACCCAAACTTATTACAGGACTAATGTCTAGAACTAGGGCAGAAAAATGTAATTTAAAATAGAAAAACCCCTTATCAAAAGGGGAAAAAAGCTACATGAAAATATAAACAAGACGTGGCAAGGAAAGACTCCTCTGCAGAGTAGTATATACAGCTCTACGCGGTGACAAAGGCTTCTGCATCCAAAGGGATAACAGTATTAGTATTGGGAAAATCAGTTCTCGGTCCAGCAAGGGAGTAATATGCAAGTATATGGGCTGGATGCTCAACTATCACGGTCTCCCCAAGACCATTGGGAACACTTCCTCGTCTAGCAGGAATTAACTCGATATTCCAGAATGGGCGAGCCATTGCCATGAGGTCGCTACCATTTGAAGATGCTCTATATCCTTGCACCCATAAATACCTCAGAGAAGTGAGTTGCAACACAGCATCAGCCAGTGCACGCTCACTGAAGATACAGCCCCTCATTTCCAGTTTTTGCAAGCTAGGACAGCCTTTAGCAAACTGCAAAAGCCCTGCATCAGTCTCTCCAACAGAACCAAGAAGCATCCATCTCACATTTTGGCTGTACTTTCCAATATAACTGAGACCCACATCAGTCAAGCCCCCAGGTCGGACATAGAACGCAAACCTCCTAAGCTTTTCACAGCCCCTCAAAAGAGCTCGGACACCATCGTCAAGTGGCAAATCGGTTATGCTCTCTTCTCGGTCAAGCAGGACTAGGCGGAAATCACAAAGGTTTTTTGAGTAAGAGCCAATATATTCCAAAGAGGCATTTGTGATATCAGACACATAAACAGCCAAGTATTCCAGTTCTAGGCATCCCTGAGCCAAGGCAATCAATCCTCTTTGTGAAACTAGACCTTGTTCATCATCCATTCCCTGCTCATCGGCACCTCGCTCAATCCTAAGCCTCTTTAGTCTCTTACAACTCTGAGCAAGAACTTCTAATCCTCTATCCCCAATAACATTCCTTGTCTGTACTTAAGAAAAACAAATTTAGATATATATAAAAGTTTCAATGCACTAAATACCCACTCCATTGTGCTGAACCATTTTCTAGGATTTTTTTAAGAAGTTACATTCAACCATTTTAAAGAATATGCACCTAATTTGTCATTTAGCATTGTCATATAATTTCTAATTTTTTCCCTACAGTTACTTGCCAATTAACATGAAATAATTCAATTTGTGGTTACATAAGTGAAATCACAAACAGGAAATAGTACACTTGCGTAAAATCCTAAGAATTTGATCTTTTAAAACCAAGGTCAATATAGTCATTATAGAGAATAAAGTAACGGGGGATTCTAATGGAAGAAAAGGTTCTATAATAGTTGCAAATAATTCAGATAAGAAAAGCAGAAATGAAAGTCTTTTGGAATGTGGGTTCCAGTTAGCAGAACGGATAAAGTCTCTTGCCAACAAATAAGAAATTTGAGGTTCAAATCCCCTACTTACACTAAAAACCAATTGGTGTCTTAGCCTGATGATAAGAAGAAATCATCATGAAACGAACACCATAGGTTGAAATACTTTGCATCTATCAAAAAACAATTATAAAAAATTTTCAATTAAAAAAAAAAATGTTCCAGAATATCTATATAGTGCCTTAAAATTTTAGAAATATGATATAAGACATAACTCTGACCAATGAAAAAAAGTATACACACATAATGATAAAAAAAAGGAGAAAAGATGAGTAGTGGTTTTATGGTTTTACCTCAAGAACTTCCAAGCTGGGGCACCTTTGGATTAACATACAATGGTCATCTGTGTCAAGGAGTGCATAAAGTAGATCCAACTTTTTGAGTTGGGATGCAAAAGGGAATACAATTGGAAATTCATTCTTCCCCATGTATGATAGACCCAAACGGCATAACTTTGGAGGTAATGACACAACTGAGTAATTTTCTGGTTGCTCATTGAAGGAACCCCCACAAAACTCTTCTAAAGCAGTTGCAATACGAAAGAAACCAAGGAGGTCCAAGATTTCTCGATCACTAATTTTCACAGAGATCAAGGAGCGGCAATTTCTAGCAATGAGTTCAAGGTCCTCAAATCTGACTTGGGCAAGGTCCGTCATATAAAAATTTAAAGTTTCAAGAACCGTGTTGTTCAAAGCAAGCTCGTGTAGCCAGTCACCATCATTCTCAGCAATGAAGCTCTCCTCCAAAAACAAAGTTTTTAAATTCCTGAGAAAGCATATAAAGAATAATACATTAGTCATAATGACTATCGATCAGATCAAACTTATCAAAAAAAAGACTATGGATCAGATCAGTGCCCCAGAATCAATAGCTTCTACCACTATGACAGCAGGCTGTGCTCACACATCCACTAAGTGAAACATAATAGTAGTAGCCCAAATAACAGGCATCATATACAGTCAACACATATATAAATGGTAGTGGGGGCAATCACATGATACATAAAAATGAGAACATAATTCTCAACTTAACAGAACTTATCTGAACTAATTGCAACCACTACATAAGTCATGTTTCTGCAAATCTAGAACTTCTCACTAATAGGTCAACATTTCTATACTGCTATCTCATATCTTCCTCCTTTTTTTTTCTGGTGGGACAAGCTCATTGTGACTAACTCATACAACATATTTCTAAAATCCATGGAAAAAAAATAGAAGTGAAAAGAAGAAACAAAGCACAAAGAAAACTTTCCAGGGTGTGAAATTCTCCAAGAAAAACAAAATTCTACCAAGGTTTAAGCAGCATTGGAATCCCAGGCAACAGCTAATTTTTATTTTGTGCATCCTGAGCAGCTTTTTTCCTCGTTTTAAATTTCTGTTTTCCTCTGTAGTACAGAAAGTTGCTTAAGAAAGAGTATTGAAGAATGAGTAAATAAAATAGTTTACCAATACATATGTGAGGGTTGGTGTCCAAAGCTCTTTGGGAGTCCAACTATTCCCCTAAGTGTGTGTAGATCCCTTGTCCCACGTACATTTGGAAATTATAGGGAGGAATCCCTTGAAGGTAGTACCAAGATGCTGATTAGAGGTTTCAAAGCCAATACCTCATAGATATCATGAGGCCTTAAAAACCACTAGGCCAATCCCTTGGGGTAACAACATATGTGAGGCCTAAAACTCCACAAACATATCCAAAAGACTAAAGCTTCTCTCTAAAGTTTTTTTTTTTGATAAGTAAATATTCATTGATTAAATGAGAAAAGTTCTCCCCATGTAAAAAAAAGAGGGGAAGGAATATAATTTTACTATTAAAACCCTTTTATATGTCTTTGTCGGAATAGGGATGAAATTGATATTTCATCTCCATTTCATTAAAGGAACGAATGTTCCTCCAACTTCTGGGGGGAATGCTTAGGGTTCTAGACCTAGATGAGCATAGGGATCAAGAAACAGAATCTGCAACTCTAACAAGTCATAAATTTCAACATATAGAATCAAGCTAGTTGACTTTCAAAGACAAAGTAAATGTATAACTTACTTTCATCATTCAAGAGAGAATACATAGATGCAGTTAATTAAAAGGAGAAGCATGGTATCATTGCAAGATCTACCTTTTAAACTCAATTAAATCATTATGCATATATGGTTGATGGTGCACAAACATTTGCTTGTCAAAAGTAATACTTTTTATGTTTTTAGTCTCAGCCTACATTTGATGCATTTTGCAGTAGTAATTAATCTTTTATATTATCTCAGTGTCATCCAATGATTAGACTCTTCCAAGATGTTTGAATTTCTAAATTGAATATATTTTCATTGCCCTATTTTTTTCCATCCTCTAGAATCTTGATTCATTGCTGATCACACCTATAACTCAATCCTGTCAAGCCTGAGTCTTTCATTACCCATTTAAACATCTTGATTACTTATCAAGAAAACTTTCTATTGGTCATTCAAGTGGGAAAGGGAAAAAAAACTGGTAGTTTTCTGAATTGATCTCCATTATATAAAACCAAGTCAGTATTGCATTACCCTTTCCAAAACTTGATTGCCTTCAAAAGTGCTCAATCATACTCCCCAGAGTTTTCAAAACATAACTCAGAGATGTGACAATAATTAGTGCAACTTCAACCCTCTGATTAGTGATTAATGAATTCATCGCAAAGTTCTAGGGATTTCACAGCCTTTAGAATCTCAGCATTATAGCCATTGTTGTACACAAACCATAATTTCAAAAACCTTGTGGACTTTTAAATTAGATAATTTGCAGGATTAAAAGTTCAGAAGCTAAAGCATGAGGAAAGCCAACCTCAACTACCTGAGAAATCCTCAAAGTAACATATAGACAGATCCAGATATATCCAACTATTGTTAATATACACGTTAACAAAACATTCTAGTATATTTTCACTTCCCAATTGTACTCAACTCATCTACTAGTGATAAACTCAATCTATAACCGCCAACAAGCTTTCAGTTACAAACCTATGCGTTACTAAAACAACTATATAGAGAAGAAGTCCACAAATGACTGAAAAATTGTATCAAACCTTTAATTCTTTTAATCGCACGTGCTAATTAATTCAAATTTCAATCAAACTACAACTTCCCGAAGAAGAAACAGAGACACTCTTCTCAATATAACACACGTAATTATCCGAATAGAGACATAATCATAATCAAATGACCTGAAATTTAAGCTAATCATGGAAGACACCAACAATCATTTCGCTCGACATTCAAAAACAAAAACAAAAACAAAAACAAAAAATCGAAAACAGCATGTCAACTACAAGCCCTGCACTCTATCTATAACTCGCGATAACAAAAGATTAAGTAAAAATTACACGAGCAATACTCGCGAAGAACTTTAAGCCCTTGAAAATCATATTTAGTCAAGAAATCTCAGTAAGTCAAAAATTAAAGCAACAAAATTTGTACGATCAATCTTCACTTAATAACAAGAAATTGAAAAAAAAAAAAAACAAAAAACAAAAAACAAAATAGAAATCACAGTAATTCACACAATAAAGCAACAAAATTTGTTGAGATTAATCTTCAGTTAATAAACAGTAAAAAACAAGTACAAAATCCGAATCCAAATTCAACAGGAATAGAATCAATTCAAGCTCGAATTATCACAAACAAAGTTTCCGATAAAAGGAACTACCTGCAAGATCGACCGATATGTAGAAGGCCATCGGTGGAGAAGCCAGAGCACTTGTCGAGCTTCAGAGCGAGGAGAACACGGCCGCGAGTGCGAGCGAGAAGTTCCAGATCCGAGTCTCGAACAATCATTCGGCGAAAGTGGAGCGATTTCAAGCAATTGAAAGACTCGGCGATCTCTTTCACCCAGGGAGTGACGTAGCCCCCCCAATCTTCAGGTATGAGGTTGAACATGGCCGCTCGCGGCTTTCCTTTAAGCTTCAGAGATTCAAGGTGCCGAAAACGGCACCGCAGCCGATCGGGACTCGTGGTGTAGCAGAGCGCGATCGTCACGTGCTTGCGCGTGAGCGCGTCGAGCTCGTACCACCTCTTGCAAACCAGAGACACCGCGTCTCGGTCTTTCGGGTCGTGAATATACGGCATCACACAGCCGAGAACCACGTCAGACATTCCGCTATTAATTCTGTTCAAGCTCCGATCCTCCATAGCCAAAAAAAAAACCCGAAAAACAACAAAAACAAAATCGGCTCAAAGGTTAAAAATCAATTTAAAGCAGCAACAAAACAAAATCGGATACCGAAACCGATATTTAGAGACCGAATCATTCCGTTATATCTGGAAACGACGAATCGTTTCTTGAAGAGAAACGCGGTTCGAAGAAGATCCACATGGTGTTAGAGAGAGAGAGAGAGAGAGAGGAGGATCGGAGAGGATGGACGGTGAGGATCGACGGAGAAAGAGAATCGAACGGCGACGGTTGGAGAAAAAAAAAAAAAAACAGTTAGTGGAGTGGTGGCTGAGTGATTGGATTGGATCAGACCCTAGTGAGTGGTCTATTGTGCGCCTCAAATAACAAAAGAAGAGAGTGTGTGGTTTTGTTTTGTGAGTATAAAAAAGAGAGGACTCAAAGGGAGCAGAGGTTTTTAGAGAGAGAGGGAAAGAAAAATAATGAAAAGATAAAAGGGGAAACGACAAAATATACTGGTGCATACCAATCAAATGTCATTGTTGAGACGATGAAATTTTTTTTTTTTTTTTTTTTTTTTGGGGTTTATGAATTATTGGGAGAAAAATGCATACCAATCAAACGTCATTGTTGAGACGATGAAATTTTTTTTTTTTTTTTTTTTTTTGGGGTTTATGAATTATTGGGAGAAAAAAAATCGAGTTGGGTGGTTGCAACGTGGTGAGTTTTGATTGCTTGGGTTGGATTTATGCTTTTATTCATTCACTTTACTGCACCAGATGTTGTCTGGCTCTCTCTTTCACTCCGTGATTGGGTTGTACATTTTGGGAGTTTTTTTTAACGGTAATTAAAAACTTCTGATCACAAATTTTGATAAAAATGGAAACAATAATTAAAAGTGGAAAGTATTTTTGTTTTTGGACATCATTTGAAACGCCCTGGTTAGTGGGGAATTGCCAAAATAACTTGTTTTTTACAAACTTTTTCTAAAGTAGGGTTAGTATTTATTAATAAATAAAAAAGTAACGTTAGTTATGGATTCAAATGATAACGAGTAACAATCAGTCATAATAATAATTTGTAAAAAATATTTTAAAAAATTATTAGGTACTCTCGGAATACCATAAATATGTATTATTTTCTCTCATATGAATAGTGGGTCCTACTATGAATTTAATTAGTGAGATCCATCATTCATGTAAGATGAGGGAATATACACATTTATGGTACTTTAGAAGTACACAATAATTTTCCAGTATGGAATAACTCATTTTAATTAAGATTCCAAAAACTTACATACTTGTAACATTGATTAAGCTTTATTTCTATTGCAAAGAAAATAAGTACAATTTTTATAAGTTTTTTAAATCCCTCACTTCCACCTCAAGCTATTGAATTATTAAAAAAAAAAATTGACTGAGCTATTTTGAACCCTTAAATGAGAAAAAAGAGTGCTTTTTTTGTATGATTGACAAAAAGGAGGATTAAATTAGTACAAAACAGAAAAGAGTCAAAATATTAGTGACAGATTAGCTGATTAAGGCTGGAACTATTCAATGAGTAAAGAACTAGGATATACGAAAAAATAGCTATTAGCAATCAAGTCAATCTTCTAGAACAAAACCTGATCTTACTCACTCTCTCTCCTCAAGTTTTCTAATTTTTGACCCTTAAAGCAACATGAGACCTAAAAACGGTTTTACATGCAACTGCCAAACCGGATACAAATGAAATGATAATGAACGTGTTTTGTAGGCCACTAGTTTTTGTTTTTTAAAGATTCCTTGCAATCTGGCATTTCTTTTATTTGTATGTATTTATTTTATTTCCTTCAAAACCATCCACAAAATAAGCAAAAACTTGCTCAGCTTTCTAAAAAGTTGCTAATACCATTCATGCTTTTCAATTTTGCTTTTCAAATGCACCTAAAAATAACAAAGAACTATGTTTGGGTTTGTACTATCTTCATTAAAGTAATAGTGTTTTTTCCCCCTTATTTTGGAAATTTTCATTTACATTCTTGAATGAGATGGGTTAGAACATGGCACTGAGCAAAAAAAAGACAAAACCTTGTAAGCTCAAACTTGTGAGTTCAAAATTGCTAATCATTTAGTTTGCCATTTATTTGTTTCAATTGTTTTCCAATAAATGTATTGCCAAATCAAGATAAAAGGGGGGGGGGTAAACCATCATTATATGGCTAATGTTACTAATTATGCCATATTTTGATTAATTCATAAAAGTCTTCTCTCTCTCTCCACTCTGAAGAGTCCATAATCCAATAACCTAATATGCTTTTCAATTTTGCTTTTCAAATGCACCTAAAAAAACAAAGAACTATGGAAGGTTTGCACTATCTTCCCTAAAGTAATTAATGTTGCTTTCCCTTATTTTGTAAGATTAATTTTCATTTATATTATTGAATGAGATAGGATAGAATCATAGAACATGGTCCTAATATGCTTTTCAATTTTACTTTTCAAATGCACCTAAAAAAACAAAGAACTATGGAAGGGTTGCACTATCTTCCTTAAAGTAATTAATGTTGCTTTCACTTATTTTGGAAGATTTGTTTTCTTTTATATTATTGAATGAGATAGTATAGAATCATAGAACATGGTACTAAGCAAAAAAGACAAAACCTTGTAAGCTCGAACTTGTGAGTACTGATCATTAAGTTTGCCATTTATTTGTTTCAATTGTTTTAAAATGAATGTATTGCCAAATCAAGATAAAAATGGATAAACCTTCATTACATGGCTAATGCATTGGTGCTTAGAGCATTAGCACTAGAGAATGCTAATGCCATATGTAAGGAAAATTTGACATTTTAAGCCTCAAAACACTCTGCATCAAGGAATGCTAAACCCAAGTATTGCAAATTTTTTTACAATACTGCTACAGTGCAATCCTACCTTTAGAATTGCACTGTAGCACAATTCTAAACTAAATATTAATTTTTATTCATCGGTTATCTCTCCTTCAGTCCTTTCTCCCTCTCACTCCCACTCTGTCTCTCCATCTCCCACTCCATTCAAAGTCCCTCTTTCTCTCATCTCACATCTCTCTTTCTCATTCAAGGCATGCACCGGAGCTAGGTTGGGTTCGTGGTTTGATCGAGGCATGGTGGTGGGTTGGATCGGTTGATGGTGGGTTGGATCGGCGTGGATCGGCGGGCTAGGTGTGCTGGAGATGGCTCCGATGGGTTTGACAAAGGTTTGAATCGGAGAGGGTGGATTGCTGGAGATGGCTCCGATGGGTTTGACAGAGGTTTGAATCGAGAGGGTGGGTTGCTGTGTTTGACCATGGGTTGCTGTGTCGTGCTTGGTCGGCAAGGTCTTGGTTCTGCGTATTGGTCGGCGAGGTCTGGGTTCTGCGTTTTGATCGACATGGGTCACGGAGTGGGTTTTTTTTTTTTTTTTTTAATATGGGTTTTTGTTTCGGTGGGATTTTTGTGGGCAGTGGGTAGTGGTGGCGTGGTGGGCATGGTGGAGGTGTAGTGATAGAGGTTGAGGGAAGGTGGAGGAGAAAGTTGGAAAAAAAGAAAAAAGAAAAAATATATATTATTATGTAGATATATTATTTTAATGAGTAGAATAGGAAAATAAAAGTTTGGGATGTAAGAGATATTGTAAAATGGCATAATATAATAATAAAGTGCTTTTTGGAATGGTAAAATAGAGTAGAATTGAAATTCCCCAATGCTAATGCTCTTATGTCCCCTCTTTGCTAGTTCATCTTTCACGCCATTTGCTTTACGGAAGACGTGACGGGAAAAGACGATCCATTCTTGGCCAAGTAGCATCTTGCAATCCAAAATTAAAACAGAAAGTTCCATATTAAAACGTACACTATATATTGTTAGCTAATGGAGGAGAATTTGAGAGTTAATTTCTAGGTTTATTTGTCTATATCTTAATTTTCAAGCCATTTTTAAACCATATCTTTTGATAAGTATAACCTCTACTCTACTACGTGATTTATCATCCCTTTTGATGAGTGTAAGGTTGCACAAAAATAAAAAAACTAACAAAAGGAAAAGACGAAAAAAAAAATTCATAACCATAAAAAGGAAAAAGCAATAATCTGTACAGGCATTGAACTATTGATCGATGCACGGTATTGGTGGAAACAGACTGGTGTCCACTTGCGACATTGAAGCAATCATGTTTGACAGCAGTAACGCATAAAGATGAGTTGTGTTATGACGTGGTGGTGATCGAGATTGGAAGCGTTTTCAGCTCACTCCAATCACCAAAATGGTGTTTACTACGCAGCAATGTTTGAGACCTATCAGGTTTTATAACTAGCGGCATATTTTTGGTGTAATGGTCATTTTATAAGTATAAGTATTTGTGAAAAGTAGAGTGTGGGAGATACGAGCTGGGATTCAAGTTTTTAAAGCTTCACAAATATATACACTTAAATTAGATTAAAGTAAAATTTATATCTTATATTAAAAAAAAATTATAAGTTTTTTTATCTCAATTTTTTTTTTAAGTTTTATAAGTTTTTATTTCAATTGAACCCCCTTACTTGAATTTTTTAATATATATAATAATTTTTTTATTATAATTTACATTTAAAAATATGTTTGCACACTCTGGCTTAAATCTTGTAAACCCTGGCCACATATTATCTCAGCCCAAGGCCAAAACAACACACATGTTATCTCATCTTAAAATTAACCAAACAACAACATAGATCACATGTCTCTCTAAAAGAATAAAAATAGAGTGTTTGTGAGTAGTAGGTGTCTTTCTTTATTATAAATTTATATTAAATGTGTGTTAGTGTGTGTCTGATACTGATTGTGTGCATTATTTTTTATTTGTTATAATGTTAAATCACAAGTCTCTTTAAATGAGTAAAAATGTTAAAGAGAGTGTTTGTGAGTAATAGGTGTCTCTTTTTATTATAAATTTATATTTATGTATATGAGTGTGTGTTTGATACTGATTGTGTGCATTATTTTTTATCTGTTATAATGTTATTTGTGTGGATTGTGATTTGTGTGAATATGTGTTGTATACTATAACTTTATATAATTTAATAATTAGAAAATACTTAGTGATTTAAAAAAATAATAAAATTAGTAATTGTTCAACTATTTGATTAGTTAATTAGACACTTACTGGATTATTTATGTATGGATAAGTGTGGTTGTGTAGGCCAATTTAATACAGTGCCAATGGATTGAGTTTTGTCATTTAGTTTAAAATATTTTTATAAAACAATAACAAATAAATAATAACAACTTCATAAAAATAAAAAATGCTACACAAACTTAATAAAATAAAATGGTCACACTTACCCACATCGACAATAAATAATAACAATAAATAATAAACTATCTTGAAATGATTTTAAAATATTAAATTCGTAGAAAAAAATTGTAAAACTTTATATATATATATATATATATGTGGGGGCGAAGAATTTGGCAATCGAGGCCCACTTTATACTAAGCTCAAGACCCGCGCCGAGGAGGAAGAAATGTCCGAAGACGAACGAAGGAAGTCTGAAGTGCCAAGAAACATCGCCGAGGACGATCCTGTCCTCGGCCGGTCGAAATCACAGAAGGGAAGATCGACAGGCCATCAAGGGCAGCCTCCCAAAGCATCCCAAGAAAAGGGACAAGTACAATGAGTCAGCCATGAGAGCATGGTGGAGGAGCAATTCAAGGAGAAACTGTCACCTCCACATTAAATTCCCACAGCTAACGTCCTGGCCGCATTAATGAGGAAATGACCTCCGAACAGTGCTATCTCGGTTATCACAACTCACAGAACGCCAGAGAAGGTGTCTAATGGGATAGACACTCAAGTATAGGCTTGGATGATTAACAAGTAGAGGGCCAAGATCGTTTAAAGAAGACT
>NW_027069679.1:393658-398968 GCF_002906115.3 Quercus suber | reverse complement strand
TATATTATTATTATTATTAAAGATGGAAGTTTTAATTAATTAGTGTTATCTTATTTTTCTAAGAATTTTATTATTAATATTATTTTTATTCTATATATATATTGTAGGTCAGTTTTTGCGGCCCATGCCCAAGGAAGTATGGATTAGGAGCCCACCGAGCCCAAAACAATAAATTTTGTAGAGAATGGGTGAAAGGGCTAGGCTAATAATGAAAATAACAGTATTATAACAACAACACCAATGGGAGGAATTGAATTAATGTGCTCTCGGACTAATATGAGTACTCCGTCCGAAGAGATGTTTTTCATTGATCATCTAAGGTTACAATTCCTGGGGCTACAACCATCTCCTATATCCTTTTTCTCTCCTGTTTTTCGATCCTCTCCTATCAGAGGCACCCTTCCCTTATATAGCATTGTCTTCTTACATCTCCTCCGTCCACTTGTTTATCATCCAGGCATCCACTTGAGTGCATGTCCCATCACCCCACTTTTAACCTTATGTGAGTGGCGGTAGCTGCAAAGCACTGTTCAGAGGTCCTATCCACATAAATGCGGCCAAGAAGGTAGGTGCAGTGTATTAAATGTGGTGGTTGAAGTATGCCTCCTTGATATTTCTCTGCTCCCGTTATCCTTATGTGTCCGAGGTCCCTCTCCCTCTTGACACTTGTCAAATAAATCGCTTGAACCTCCCATACTCGTGTTGGGTCTGGCCTCTTCGGATCCGAAGATGCAGGACTACTCGGACATATGAGCATCTCCTCGGATGGTATGCGGGCTTGTCTCAAGGCATCCCCTTTTGACGTGGGCCTCTGACTGAAGGTCACACCTCCTCGGACTAAGAGTGTTCCTCATTCAGGGCCTTGGGCCCAATAAGTTGGGTTGGGTTTTTCTCCCCCACATATATATCTATAACTTTTTTTATAAATTTTATTAAGTGATTTATAGATGGAAGGATATGAGTCTAACCCATAGAAGATGTGTCAAGCGTCAATATTTGTACAAAATATACAGTGATAGTATATCTATAGTATACTTTTAACTTTTTTTTTTTTTTTTTTTGGAGAAGAGGCTATTCTATTTAACAAATATTTGTTGACATTTACAAGATTTACAATTAATATAACAGTGAATGTTATTGCTATTGTATTATCAACAATATCCCCCTCAAAAAAAAAAATATATTATCAACAATATACTAAATACATTCTTAGTTACTTTTTTTTGTCTTGTATTTAAAAATTAACACGTCAATTTGTAAATTCAAGATAATAAAATGTAAAATAAACCTAACAATATGTACTTTAGTTAATATTAGTGTATAACCCAATACGTACGGAAAATACATTTTTAAAAAATCACAATTATAAACACATATGAATTTAAATTATATTGGTATTAGAGTTACAACTTACACATTTTTTAAGGGGGGGGGAGAGGGAAAAGGCTCAATCTAACATAGTGAGCCGAAAGCCCATATGAGGATTACTGTGCGTCCGAAAAGAAGGAGATGGTAAGGGAAAGGCCCACCTAGAAGAAGGATCCCCGAAAAGAAGGATGGTGGCCATCCGAGGAGACCGCCTTCCGTCCAAGGAGATTTTATTCCTCGAACGCAAATAGTTTAGATCAATTGAGCGTATAAAAGGTCAAAATGATCTTCCGAGGACTCCTCCTAATCAAGATAAGCTCTGAGTGTACTTGGAGACGATAAGGATGAAGAAATATCTAAAGAGAAAGCTGCTACCACCGTATTTAATGATCTGCAGCAACTTTTCTGGCCGCATTTATGTGGAGAAGACTCCTGAACAGTGTATCCTCACCTACCGCCACTCACACAGAGTTAAAGGAGATGCTTGACATGACATATACTCAAGTGGACTTACGGATGAGGTACAAGTGGGCGATGGAGATGAGGAGAAGGGAGATTATATAAAGGAAAGAAGCTCCTGGGAAAAAGGGAAAAAAAGGAGGAAGAGCTTTATTGTAACCCTAAGATCTGTATTCACCACATAATCAATAATATAGCTCTTCAGATATCCATTATTTACGTGTAAATTCATGTTGGTTTGTGCTTGAGGATTGTGATTCGTTGTTGTTGATCCCATAATCAACCTAGCTCTTACACCCATACTCTACAAATTCATTGTTTTGGGCTTGGGCCACAAATCCTAACCCTACAATATATATTGTCAATATCTCAATATATTCAAGTTCTCTTCAATTAAAAATTCAACTTTTTTTTTTTTCATAAAAACTATTTTGGTTTTTTATATGTTAAAGATTATAGATTATTAATAGGTAGATATATCTATCCACTCAAGTTTCTGTCATAAATAAAAATTAAATATATGACTATGTGATTGTGAAAGGTGTGAAACATACTGTACAGTCATATATCATAATTGATTCATCTAGTGTAGTAAGTGCATGTTTTGCAGGTTAATTAATTAGGGATAACAGGAGGTAAATGAGGCTGATTCATCTGTATTGCCTTGAGATCGAGTCGAGTACTGTTATTGCATCCACTACTGTATGGATATTGATTTTGATGCCAAAATGGTTTTAAAATATGATTAAGGAACATTCCCTTCATAACGAGCTTCATCATTTTTCAACAGCATATGCTGTTGAAAAAATTCCAGTGTCTAGGGCACAACTATATATGAAAGCACTTATATGACTTTGTTGAGGTTTTTGTTTATCTTTATTTTAATATCTCTAATTCGTACTCTATTCCAACTCCCTTGTAGTAATTTTTTTTTGGTAAACCCCTTGTATTAATTTGTTGTTTTAATGCACTTTCCTTCTTATCAACACAAAAATATACTAGACCCAACTAAGCTTTTGAACCTCACATACACACACACATATATATATATAACTTATGGCCTATGCGTTACTCAATTGAGTCTCAAATACAGCAAAAAAGGGAAAAAAAAATACGTCTCAATATTATATATACTAGACGGTGGGGAATATATTCAGCAAAAAAAAGTTGGGAATTTTTTCCTGCAAGATTTTAATATTGCAATTATAAGGGACACAACTTCATCTATATATATATATATATATATACATAATTGTCAAAACATGAATCTTACTGTTAATCGATTTTTGATTCTTCTGTATCATGTATTGAATCGTATTGTGTATCGTAAGATACACAAATACTTAATAAAATTTATAAAAAAAAGTTATAGATATACATATGTGGGGGGAGAAAAACCCAACCCAACTTATTGGGCCCAAGGCCCTGAATGAGGAACACTCTTAGTCCGAGGAGGTGTGACCTTCAGTCAGAGGCCCACGTCAAAAGGGGATGCCTTGAGACAAGCCCGCATACCATCCGAGGAGATGCTCATATGTCCGAGTAGTCCTGCATCTTCGGATCCGAAGAGGCCAGACCCAACACGAGTATGGGAGGTTCAAGCGATTTATTTGACAAGTGTCAAGAGGGAGAGGACCTCGGACACATAAGGATAACGGGAGCAGAGAAATATCAAGGAGGCATACTTCAACCACCACATTTAATACACTGCACCTACCTTCTTGGCCGCATTTATGTGGATAGGACCTCTGAACAGTGCTTTCGCAGCTACCGCCACTCACATAAGGTTAAAAGTGGGGTGATGGGACATGCACTCAAGTGGATGCCTGGATGATAAACAAGTGGACGGAGGAGATGTAAGAAGACAATGCTATATAAGGGAAGGGTGCCTCTGATAGGAGAGGATCGAAAACAGGAGAGAAAAAGGATATAGGAGATGGTTGTAGCCCCAGGAATTGTAACCTTAGATGATCAATGAAAAACATCTCTTCGGACGGAGTACTCATATTAGTCCGAGAGCACATTAATTCAATTCCTCCCATTGGTGTTGTTGTTTAATACTGTTATTTTCATTATTAGCCTAGCCCTTTCACCCATTCTCTACAAAATTTATTGTTTTGGGCTCGGTGGGCTCCTAATCCATACTTCCTTGGGCATGGGCCGCAAAAACTGACCCTACAATTGGCGCCGTCTGTGGGAAGGGCTTGTGCAAGAGTGAAAACAACAGTTGATGATGGCAGGGCCAGGTGAACAGCAAGCAGAATCCAGGGCATCCCAACACGTAGACCATTTCGCCAACCTAGAGAGGGGACAAAATCGTGAAGGTAGCGTACACACAGTGCGCCTTAGCCAGGGCCAATCACAGAGCAGAAGTCACATGTCCCATGCAAAGAAGAACCGCGACTTGCAACTGGAAATAGAAAAACTAAAGAGAGAGCTGCGCCATGCAAAGAGGAGACGGGCTTCCTCATACTCTGAGGATGATCTTGATGATGAGCAGGATGTCTCTTATCAGCACAAGTCCAAGACACCAGCCAGCGAGTCCTACACTTATGTGGAGAATCCCATCGTAAGAGACAACGAAGAAGTCCATCACACGAGGACGTGGAGAACGATGCCATGAACAGGGCTCTGAACCAGATATCTAAGTCGCCCTTCACGCGCAGGATAGAGGAGGCTAGACTCCCTCGGCGTTTTAACCAGCCAACGTTTACCATCTATAATGGTAAGACTGACCCCGTGGAGCATGTGAGTCATTTTAATCAAAAGATGGCTGTCTACGCCAGAGACGAAGCCCTGATGTGCAAGGTTTTCCCTTCCAGTATGGGGCCTGTGGCCATGAGGTGGTTTGACGGCTTGAAGGCAGGCTCCATTAACTCCTTCAAAGAGCTCACTCAGGCATTCGGCTCCCGTTTTGTCACCTGCCGAAGAGCGGCCAGACCTGTCTCTTCCCTGCTATCTTTGTTCATGCAGGAAGGTGAATCCTTGAAGGCATATTCTGATAGGTACTGGAGATGTTCAATGAGGTGGAAGGTAACAATGATGCAATGGCCCTCAGTACATTCAAGCTCGGCCTCCCCACTGATCACGGTTTGAGGGCATCTCTATCAGGCAAACCAGTTGCAAATGTGCGTCAGCTAATGGACCGCATAGAGAAGTATAAGAGGGTTGAAGAAGATCAGCAGCAGGGCAAGGGAAAGGACAAGGTTATCTCTCAGGAGAGGAGGGATTCGCGGTCGGACCGTTACAATTATAATAAACCGCGAAGGGATTTTGCCGGCAATCAGGATCGATGAATCCTCAATCGGTCAACACCGTGTTTAAAGAGCCAGTACACCAGGTCCTGGAAAAGATCAAGAATGAATCATTCTTCAGGTGGCCGAACAAGATGATAGGAAACCCCGAGAAACGCAACTATAATCTCTACTGCCAGTACCATCAAGACCATGGGCATACCACGGAGGATTGTAGGAGCCTGTGGGA
>NW_027069679.1:309298-391302 GCF_002906115.3 Quercus suber | reverse complement strand
TTTTTTTTTTTTTAAATATTATTTTTCAACGTAGCGTAGGCACTCCGAAAGGAATGTCGCACATAGAGTTGTGCCCAATCTGCCAAATGATCAAGTGTTTAAAAACACATTATACAATCTATACCATAAAGTGATTATTATTATTATTATTATTATTATATTTTTGGGGGAGAAAGATCTAGAGAGATATGTTGATTATGGCCCATGATGTCATTGTTTTGACGGTGTGTTTGGGCTTTAGATTAGATGTTAATCAGATTGGGAATATTTATAAATTTTGACCTAAAAAAAAATTGAATTAATGTGGATCCCAAACCATGAACAAATTGCCATTTTTATAATTCAAGTGGCGAATATATCTATATTTCGTTGAAGCATCCCAGCAAAGCATCATATAACTTTTTTGTCAAATGTGCATGAGTTTTCATATTAGTGAACTCCACTTTATGTCTCATAATGCACATAAAAATAGAAATAAAGTTGGATTAGACTATTGCCCTTTTAGTTACTGTAGTTAGTTGATCCGGTCCACTAGCAGAACCTAACAGTTTATTATAATTAAGAGAGATAGTGAGAGGTCATCTCAAATTTGTAATCGAAGTTACAATAATTGCAAGTTGCAATTTTATTATTTGACAGTTCACAGCTAAGCCCTACTTTTTCTTTTTCTTTTTTTAAAATTTTTTAGATGGCTTTAAGTCCACTAGAAAAAATAAAATAAAATTTTAAGAGAATTTTAACTTATAGCATTTTCTTCTGATGATAACTTTTTATCATCAGACTAAGACACTAATCAGTTTTCAGTATAGGCGGGGATTGAATTTCAGATTCTTATTCAACCATTAGAAGTTTTTCCAATTGAACTAACTGGAACCCACTAGTCTTTTAGAATCTAAAGAATTTATTTATTTATTTATTTTACATAATCATTCTTTACGACACACGCTACCTCTAATTATTTATTTTACAATACATTACGTTAAAATTATATATGTTTTACCTTGTGCCATGTTAGAATATTTTTTTTACACTTACCAGCAATACAGCAACAGCAGCTGAACCCCATCCACCCAATGCCACACATTCAATGAATAAAATACTCAATATATGTTTGTAAAATGGCTACTGTAGTACGTATCTTTGAAGAATAGTAAAACTATAACAAGTTTTAAATTTTGGATGCAAAATGACAATGCCAAATTGCCAATGCAAGGGGCTTTTTTTTTTTGTGCATTTGGATTAACAGGATAATCTATTATGCATTTTTAAGGCTTACGCATAAGTCATTGGGAATGCTCTAACGAGTGGAATAACAATTTGATCTTTTAAGTTAACTATTGATTGCATCAATTCAATTTTCCACTTTCAAATTCAAGTCAATTTCATCCTTAAATCTCATCTTCAAGTACATTTTAACCAAAAATAACATGCGTGAAAATGAAGCATATGTTAAAAGGTTTGTGTGAAAAGTGTAAAATTCTCAAAATCACGTAAATTTTAACTAACATTGATTTGATTTTAAAATTTTAGAGACTAAATTAATACAATTAATAGTTAAGGGACCAAATTGAAGTTTGTCTAATAATTAGAGGACCAAATTGTATACGAAACCTCATGTCATGAGAAGCATGCATGTTGCATAGTTTTGATGTAAAAGATACTTTCTCCTGCAATAGGGTCTCGACTCGTCTTAAGTTCATATCCTTTCATTAGAAAAGAAAATTAAAAATAAAAATATTAAGCTGTACTTGATGTTAAATTTTAGGTTTCACTTACGTTATTGATACGTGTGATTTATCCTTTTACGCTTACTAGTATCTGCTTCTATATTATGAAAATTGAGCCTCCAGGCTCCTAGGTAGTACCATTGGGTACAAGGGTTGAACTTTGAAGTTTAATCTACCTTAGTTAACAAAATTATTAAACTATGTAGCAAGTACTAAAAAAGGAATGTGAAATTTTGAGTAACTAAGCTCGAACAATCTCAGAATCTCAGCCCTCGACTTATATATATATGTCACTGCAAAGATAATGTTTATTTATCTAGATAGACAGTGACTCAATCTTTGGTTAAGATAAAAATATCATTTTATGTATGTCAAAGAACATCGACTTATGTCTCTCTCAAAAAAAAAAAAAGAACATCGACTTATTGGTCATATTTCAACTATAATCAAAAGCCACGTTGGATGGAGTTCTTTTATTTAAAGATTATAGGTAGAATACTAGAATAGCCTTTAGCGGACAAAGAAAGAATGCATATTTAATTTAGTACGTGAGTCACCCCTGGTGATGACCGATGAGAATTCTTTTAGCATGTTTAAAGATTATTTGATTATATATATATATATATATTTGAAGGACAAATTCAGAGAAGGTTTTTTACTCTATTTTTGCTCAATTTGAGTGCAAATTATGGTTTTTGGTAATTGAACCCACCCACTGCTGAGATTTATAATACTTATAATCCTACCAAGTACCAACTAATTTGTTTAATAATAACATGCTGTCTAGACCCTTAATATGGTTTACCACAAATTTTAATCAATAATTCATAATTAATGGTTCGTTTGAATACCGTTTATTTTACTGAAAACTAAAAACACTGTAGCAAAATAATTTTTAAATGTGTAAATAGTGCTATGAGACCTATTTTTAATAAAAGTTTTGTTTAAAAAAGAGGTTTGTGGGTCATGTGAATAGTGCACGGAACCCACTGAACAGTACATAATCACATGAAAATTGACTTCTAAAAAAAAAAAAAAAAAAAAAGCCAAAACGCCAAAACACTGGGGACCAGAAACGCAATCCAAACGGGTAGTAAGTCTCAGTAATTTCTTCTAAAAAAAAGTTCAAGTAATTAGTTAACCAATTCAACCACAACATTCACCATGAATGAAAAAGCATAAGAAAAACAACACATTAGCAACTCTCTCGAAGACATAGATTTGTTCACGGAGTAAAAACCCAAAACCGTAAAATTAAGCCAAGATACATCTTTGTACAGAGAGAGAGAGAGAGAATTGTGAGTTTTAAAATTGAAATTTTTTGTATTTAATATTTTTATTTAAAAAATGTAAGTATGTTTTCAGTATTGAAAATGAAAAGAAATTCAAAATTATGTTGTTGGAAAGGAGTTTGACAGTAACTTTACATAGAAAGGGACAGAATGATCAACTTAACAAATATGAACCTAAATGGTAAAATTAACAAAAAAAGAATTTTAAAAGATGAAAATAACAATTCATCACAACTTAAAAAAGTGAAATGAATTTCAAAGATGAAAAATAACAATGGAAAAATGTTACCGGATGGTCTAAAGATATTTGTTAATAAATCACTAAAAAAAATTATAGAAAAAGAAAAAAAACAATTAATATTTTAATAATTTTTATTATTTTTTATAAAAGTGATATCAATTATTCTAAATACACCTGTTAACAATATCCAATAACAATACCCAATAACTATTCATCACAGTCACAGCATTAACCTTAATAATACTTGGCAGTATCTGTTTAGAAACAAACAAATTTCCCATGGTCTGGAAATGTGTACATTTTAACAATCTTTGGAACCTACGAAGATGTTAGATGAAACAACAGTTAGTGTCCTAAAGCATAACGAGGTCGGCAAATTAAGGTACAATTTTCTATAGAGTCTAGGGATATGAATGGATAGTCATAGTCTATGGCTAATGTATGAACAGAAATACAGTGAGGGCTTTTTCCTGGGGACCAAGAACACTCACAAACGACTAGGTGGTCCTCCATTATGGCTACACTATGGTCCCTCAAAGTAGACATAAATTAATAACTATGATCTTTGCTTATAATGGAGATAAGACATTTTAACTTCCATCAATCCTATACTATTTCATTTCCAATATCTAATCCCATAATACTTACTTGTCCAAATTCTATTTGATTTTTTAATATACTAATCTTGTTGGGTATGTTTGTTTGAAAATTTCTTATTTTTAGTAATATATTTGTATAATGTAAACTAAAAAGTTAAAAACTAGTTTATTTAAAAAAAAAATTGAATGTTATAATATTTAAAATAAAGTTAATGCAAAAGGTAGTGTTGGACCTATAAACAATAAATAATTTAAGAAAAATAAAACTAATTTTTAATCTGTTATCAAATACTCACTTAATACTCATTTTCTTTTGTTTATATTTGGAGCAACGCTACGTCTAATGTTTACCGACACAAAATTTTGAACTATTTTTTACAACAATTAAATTAACAAATCTTTACTGATTTCTCTCTAAACTCATGTTAACATTATTATTATTATTATTATTGTTATTATTATCTACCGTTAACAATCTGTCATGATGGCTGTTGTGATTTTATTTTATTTTTCTATAAACTTTCTCTTAATGTTTGTTGCGCTTAATGTTTGTTGCGGCGTAACCAACGAGTTGTAGAAAAGACACGGCAAAATAGTGGCTGAAGATTAGTAGTTCCAGATTCCTGAGTGTTTAGTCCTGTCGACTGTCATGTCGCAGCAACAAGAATTTTCTGGAAAACCAGTTTTGACTGTTAGTGCATACTCTTAACTTAGCTTGTCGTTTTGAACATTCACAAATAATATAAGCTTGTTTTCCTTGCAACAAGGATTCATTTTAAATTTGAGAAAAAGTTAATTTATATTTATTTTTAAATTGAGTCTCATTGCACTATTAAATGGAATTCATTGTTTCAAAGCTAGTTTTTTGCTTCTTTTATTTATATATATATATATATATAAATACTTTCAGCAAAAAAATTTTAATTTTAGTAAAATAAATAGTTCCCTAACAGACTCTAAATAGTTAAAGAAGTTTAAACAAAAATTATTTAATATTTTTACGAAGAGATACTATAAGATTACAAATTGAAGACGGTCATTATGTAAGAGAAATGATTGTTATTTATCATTCTAAGAATCTAAGGCAAATAAGCTTCTTTTTTTTTCCCCCTTTAATGTAAATGAAATTCAAATTCAAGTATCTCATTTAACAACAAATGTTTTTACAAATTGAATGAATTGAATTAATTAGAAACTAATATTTTAGGGAGAGAATTGAACAATGTTACTCAATTATAAAACTCTTAGCGGACCATCAATTTACTGTTAAGTTTTACTGAATTTGCTTGTTGTGTATAGAAACAAAACCCCCTTCCCCACACCTACAATAAAAGCATATAAAATTTGTTACAATTGGAAATTTGGAATCAAGGTTTCATAGGTAAGAAAAATGCTATGCTTGCTTCATTTATATATATATATATATATATATATTGTCAATATCTCAATATATTCAAGTTCTCTTCAATTAAAAATTCAACTTTTTTTTTTTGCATAAAAACTATTTTGGTTTTTTATATGTTAAAGATTATAGATTATTAATAGGTAGATATATCTATCCACTCAAGTTTCTGTCATAAATAAAAATTAAATATATGACTGAGTATGTTTTTTTTTTTTTTTTTGGGAAAGGTGTGAAATATCGACCGTACAGTCATATATCATAATTGATTCATCTAGTGTGGTAAGTGCATGTGTTGCAGGTTAATTAATTAGGGATAACAGGAGGTAACTAAGGCTGATTTCATCTGTATTGCCTTGAGATCGAGTCGAGTACTGTTATTGCATCCACTACTGTATGGATATTGATTTTGATGCCAAAATGGTTTTAAAATATGATTAAGGAACATTCCCTTCATAACAAGCTTCATCATTTTTCAACAGCATATGCTGTTGAAAAAATTCCAGGTTCTAGGGCACAACCATATATGAAAGCACTTATATGATTTTGTTGAGGTTTTTGTTTATCTTTATTTTAATATCTCTAATTCGTACTCTATTCCAACTCCCTTGTAGTAAATTTTTTTGGTAAACCCCTTGTAGTAATTTGTTGTTTTAATGCACTTACCTTCTTATCAACACAAAAATATACTTGACCCAACTAAGCTTTTGAACCTCACATACACACACACACACACACACATATATATATAACTTATGGCCTATGGGTTACTCAATTGAGTCTCAAATACAGCAAAAAAGGGAAAAAAAATACGTCTCAATATTATATATACTAGACGGTGGGGAATATATTCAGCAAAAAAAAGTAGGGAATTTTTTCCTGCAAGATTTTAATATTGCAATTATAAGGGATACAACTTCATCTATATATATATATATATATATACATAATTGTCAAAACGTGAATCTTACTGTTAATCGATTTTTGATTCTTCTGTATCATGTATTGAATCGTATCGTGTATCGTAAGATACACATACACTTAATAAAGTTTATAAAAAAAAAATTTATAGATATACATATCTGGGGGATAAAAACTCAGAGCTACTCAATGGGCCTAGGGCACCATGTTGAGGAGTATTATATTCCCGAGGAGCAATAGTTGGTTGGAACGGCTCATCTGAAGGCAGGAAGCCTAGAAGTAGAGGGGGAGTACCGTCCGAAGAGGCCACTACTGGTCCGAAGATGTCTTACTCCTCGGTCACAAATAACCTTGATCAATCAAACGTGTGGAAGATCCAAATGATCTTCCTAGCAATCCCAATGATAATGATAAGTTCTGGGTAGGTCTGGAGATGATCAAAACTAAAAAATATCTAAAGGAAAAGCTGCTACCACCTTATTTAATGCACTGCAACAGCTTTTCTGGCAGCATTTATGTGGAGAAGATCCTTGAACAGTGTAACCTCAGCTACCACCACTCACAAAGAACTAAAGTAGACACATGACGTGACATGTACTTAAGTAGATACACAGATGAAGAACAGGTGGACGATGGAGATGATGGGAAAGGGGGCTATATAAAGAAGAAGTGTCCCTGATGATAGGGGACAAGAAAAAAGAAAGAAAAGCTTTACTGTAATTCTGAATGTTGTAATTACTGTTCACTTAATAAAACATCTCTTCGGACATTCATTCAGGGAGTTGTTCAAGCATTATTTCATGTTATCATCACTGCAAGTAACCTAGCCAACCATTGTTTAATTCATAACCAGCCCAGCTCTTTCACCCACTCTCTACAAATTCATTGTCCTGGGTTCGTTGGGCCTTTAACCCATATCTTTTGGGCTTGAGCTACAAACACCGACCCTACAACATATATAAAGGATATATTCATTATAAATTTTGAATATATTCAACTAATAACTAATTTATTCATCACTTATGTAATAATGTTTAATAAGCTAACTAAATAAATTAAAATTGCTTATATATACATATATTGGTTGTGTTCAAGTTATTCATTGTATAATTCTAAGCAAATATTATATCATCTAATAACTTGTTATTTATATTTTAAAAATTCCATTATTTGGTTACATGTTCTTAACACGTATACCAATATTTATGTCAATTAGTTGTTATTTACTATTCAATCAATAAACTTATCTTTTATGATATTTTAAACTACAAAAACTTGAATTTAAACAATTGATTGATGACATGACTATTGATAATTGATCATTTTGAAATTTTGCAAGCCCGGAGAATGCATTTTGCCAACTAATACCCCAAATTTCCCCTTAATTCAAGTATGTATTGCTATATTTTTTAGTAACCATGAATAGTGAGTTCTCAAATATACAACCTATATTCATGGGTTGTAAACATATAATATATATATATATATTATTGGAGAGAGAGAGAGAGAGAGAGAGAGAGAGAGAGAGAGAAGAGAGAAACAATTTTTTATTGGTGCCTCTGATAGGAGAGGATCGAAAAACAGGAGAGAAAAAGGATATAGGAGATGGTTGTAGCCCCAGGAATTGTAACCTTAGATGATCAATGAAAAACATCTCTTCGGACGGAGTACTCATATTAGTCCGAGAGCACATTAATTCAATTCCTCCCATTGGTGTTGTTGTTTAATACTGTTATTTTCATTATTAGCCTAGCCCTTTCACCCATTCTCTACAAAATTTATTGTTTTGGGCTCGGTGGGCTCCTAATCCATACTTCCTTGGGCATGGGCCGCAAAAACTGACCCTACAACATATATAAAGGGTATATTCATTATAAATTTTGAATATATTCAACTAATAACTAATTTATTCATCACTTATGTAATAATGTTTAATAAGCTAACTAAATAAATTAAAATTGCTTATATATATGTATATTGGTTGTGTTTAAGTTATACTTTATATAATTCTAAGCAAATATTATATCATCTAATAACTTATTATTTATATTTTAAAAATTCCACTATTTGGTTACATGTTCTTAACACGTATACCAATATTTATGTCAATTAGTTGTTATTTACTATTCAATCAATAAACTTATCTTTTATATTATTTTAAACTACAAAAACTTGAATTTAAACAATTGATTGATGACATGACTATTAATAATTAATCATTTTGAAATTTTGCAAGCCCAGAGAATGCACTTTGCCAACTAATACCCCAAATTTCCCCTTAATTCAAGTATGTATTGCTATATTTTTTAGTAACCATGAATAGTGAGTTCTCAAATATACAACCTATATTCATGGGTTGTAAACATATAATATATATATATATATATATATTATTGGAGAGAGAGAGAGAGAGAGAGAAACAATTTTTTATTTTATTTTATTGGGTTATATGTAAAAATAAAAACTAGAATGTTGAGTGTATTGTTAAATAGATTAGTAAAATAGATAAAGTAGTATTCGAGAATGTAAATTATGTCTTTTTTTTTTACATCCACAAATATGAATATATATATATATATATATATATATTAATTATAGAAGGGCTCATGAAAATTATTGAGATGACATTAATGTGATTTTATAAGTGTACGTGAATGAAGTGCAACTTACGCAGATAAAGTATCACTTTCTAAACTATAAATGAGCAGAAATTAAAATTGCCTCATATTACAAGTAGTCAACGTGTACATGTTTCTTTCTTTTCTTCTTTTTTTTTTTTTTTAAATGAGCTTTTGTATTTTATAATTCCGGATCATGAAAGTTGTGTTTCGCATAATTTTTATAGTAAACAGTTGGAATTAGAGTTGAGTACACGATGGCAGTTTGTTGTATGTTTTTTTTTTTTTGGGTTAAAAGGATAAGACAATGCGCTAGATAACCCGAACCACGTGGGTGGTACAAATAGAAGAGCAACCTAAGTTTAGGATAGCAGTTACATCACTAGGAGGATAAGCACAAGACAAAAAGGAGGAAGCTAGTTTGATGACAGCCAAACTAGCTGCCTTGACTTTTGGAAAGCCAGAGGAGAATTTTCTGTATTCATCAAAGTCGGGTTAAAGAGCCTGTTAGCATTAAGAGTTGATTGAGAGAAGTGTGACAGCTTCAGTGGCATCACACTCAATAATTAACTTAGAAAATTAAGCGCCGAGATTTTCTAGTAATATTGATATTGTTTTATGAAAATATGTGTGAGTAAAAATATATGTAATATTTTTAAATACTGAAAAATATTAATTAAACAATAGTAACAAAACTTCCTAAACTTATATTAGTGTACTATAGACCACTTAAAAAAAAAAAAAAAAACTCTGCAATTGTTGATGGAGGGCTAGTAGTTAGTAATTATTCAAATCATTTACACTAAAAGTTAATTGGTGTTTCAGCTTAATAATATAAACAATCATCATAAAATAAATAGTATAAGTTTAAATTTTACCATATCTACGTTAAAAAAAGTTGGTAATTATATTAGCATATACTTCTAGGATGATTTGGTCCAAGCACTTAGATCAGTTGATAGCATGACAGTGATGACACCAGCATCGTAATTGGTGTATTCGCTAGAAATCTATTTTTGAGATACAAACACAAACAAGAGGAAAAAGGAAAATGATTTTACTGCAAAGGCACAACATCGTAATTAGATAATCACCATAAATCATGGGGAAAATGAATAATAAGTAATAACCGTCTTACCATGGGTCTCAACACTACAATCTACTATGATTAATAGAGTTTAGGGACTGATTCTAAAAAAAAAAAATAGAGTTTAGGGACTAATCGCATGCATTTTACCATTATGGAAAGGAATTAATGGAGAATGATTCAAAGGTTAATGTTTAGTACGCAATTGACGGAGGAGTATTAGCATTTTGCAGATAGGAAATGAAAATTTCAGCAATTTCGAATCTTGTACCTAAGTGTGCCACTTGGCCGCTTGGTGGGACATGAAAATGTCCTATCTATAGTCAAGTTTTCAAAGGAAGTGGGCTAGTCATTTTATACGTATCACAAGATCCAACTATCTAGAGTCTAGACACTTTCACATAGCTGAACATCCTAAAATATGGGTTCATTGTTGTATGTTTATTGCCTTTGGTTTGATGACTTGCCCCTCTTTTTTTTTTTTTTTTTTTTTTTGAGAAGCTAAAATAGGGGTCTTTATGATCATATTACAGCTCCGGACAGAAAGCCAATAGTTTCGGTCAAGGAGTCCATAGTCGGTGGTTTGATGACTTGCTTGATTGTGGTATTTTAATTGCTAAAACTATTACAACATAATTGGTTAAATGAAATTTAATTGTCAACCTAATTAACTAAGAGGTCAAATAAGATAGAGAAATGATATGTTTACAACATTTTTATATGACTGGTTCTTATACGGGTTCTTATTGGTGGACAAAAAAGTAATTTAAGTTGTAAGTTCAATTTAAAACCAATAACAACTTACCACTTATGATTTGTCATTATAAAAGTATTGTGAAAATGTTGTAAACGTAGCACTTCTTAAAATGAAATGTCATTGGGCATTGCTAGAGACAATAAATAAATAAACACAATTTTTTATATAATTTGCTGAATTGGCCATTTTTTTCATTGCTAGGGTCGTTTACTCTTTGAGCATTTGATAACTCCCTCGAGTACTCGGTCCATTATAATTAGTACAACATCATTATTACATAAAGAACAGTATTAACACTTCTTATATTGTATAACAATCATAGTGTAGCAACTTAATAGTTCTGAAATTATTTCACTAAATTTATTAAAATGATGCCAAGACTCTATTTGTATCATACCTAGGAGATTACCTGTTAATCCTAATTTTCTAGTTATTTATCTTCTTTTTTATAAGGATGCGACCATGAAGAAGAAAGGAAAAGGCCGAAGGGAAGGTTGTGTAGGTCATAATTTTTTTTTTTTTAAATATTATTTTTCAACGTAGCGTAGGCACTCCGAAAGGAATGTCGCACATAGAGTTGTGCCCAATCTGCCAAATGATCAAGTGTTTAAAAACACATTATACAATCTATACCATAAAGTGATTATTATTATTATTATTATTATTATATTTTTGGGGGAGAAAGATCTAGAGAGATATGTTGATTATGGCCCATGATGTCATTGTTTTGACGGTGTGTTTGGGCTTTAGATTAGATGTTAATCAGATTGGGAATATTTATAAATTTTGACCTAAAAAAAAATTGAATTAATGTGGATCCCAAACCATGAACAAATTGCCATTTTTATAATTCAAGTGGCGAATATATCTATATTTCGTTGAAGCATCCCAGCAAAGCATCATATAACTTTTTTGTCAAATGTGCATGAGTTTTCATATTAGTGAACTCCACTTTATGTCTCATAATGCACATAAAAATAGAAATAAAGTTGGATTAGACTATTGCCCTTTTAGTTACTGTAGTTAGTTGATCCGGTCCAATAGCAGAACCTAACAGTTTATTATAATTAAGAGAGATAGTGAGAGGTCATCTCAAATTTGTAATCGAAGTTACAATAATTGCAAGTTGCAATTTTATTATTTGACAGTTCACAGCTAAGCCCTACTTTTTCTTTTTCTTTTTTTAAAATTTTTTAGATGGCTTTAAGTCCACTAGAAAAAATAAAATAAAATTTTAAGAGAATTTTAACTTATAGCATTTTCTTCTGATGATAACTTTTTATCATCAGACTAAGACACTAATCAGTTTTCAGTATAGGCGGGGATTGAATTTCAGATTCTTATTCAACCATTAGAAGTTTTTCCAATTGAACTAACTGGAACCCACTAGTCTTTTAGAATCTAAAGAATTTATTTATTTATTTATTTTACATAATCATTCTTTATGACACACGCTACCTCTAATTATTTATTTTACAATACATTACGTTAAAATTATATATGTTTTACCTTGTGCCATGTTAGAATATTTTTTTTACACTTACCAGCAATACAGCAACAGCAGCTGAACCCCATCCACCCAATGCCACACATTCAATGAATAAAATACTCAATATATGTTTGTAAAATGGCTACTGTAGTACGTATCTTTGAAGAATAGTAAAACTATAACAAGTTTTAAATTTTGGATGCAAAATGACAATGCCAAATTGCCAATGCAAGGGGCTTTTTTTTTTTGTGCATTTGGATTAACAGGATAATCTATTATGCATTTTTAAGGCTTACGCATAAGTCATTGGGAATGCTCTAACGAGTGGAATAACAATTTGATCTTTTAAGTTAACTATTGATTGCATCAATTCAATTTTCCACTTTCAAATTCAAGTCAATTTCATCCTTAAATCTCATCTTCAAGTACATTTTAACCAAAAATAACATGCGTGAAAATGAAGCATATGTTAAAAGGTTTGTGTGAAAAGTGTAAAATTCTCAAAATCACGTAAATTTTAACTAACATTGATTTGATTTTAAAATTTTAGAGACTAAATTAATACAATTAATAGTTAAGGGACCAAATTGAAGTTTGTCTAATAATTAGAGGACCAAATTGTATACGAAACCTCATGTCATGAGAAGCATGCATGTTGCATAGTTTTGATGTAAAAGATACTTTCTCCTGCAATAGGGTCTCGACTCGTCTTAAGTTCATATCCTTTCATTAGAAAAGAAAATTAAAAATAAAAATATTAAGCTGTACTTGATGTTAAATTTTAGGTTTCACTTACGTTATTGATACGTGTGATTTATCCTTTTACGCTTACTAGTATCTGCTTCTATATTATGAAAATTGAGCCTCCAGGCTCCTAGGTAGTACCATTGGGTACAAGGGTTGAACTTTGAAGTTTAATCTACCTTAGTTAACAAAATTATTAAACTATGTAGCAAGTACTAAAAAAGGAATGTGAAATTTTGAGTAACTAAGCTCGAACAATCTCAGAATCTCAGCCCTCGACTTATATATATATGTCACTGCAAAGATAATGTTTATTTATCTAGATAGACAGTGACTCAATCTTTGGTTAAGATAAAAATATCATTTTATGTATGTCAAAGAACATCGACTTATGTCTCTCTCAAAAAAAAAAAAGAACATCGACTTATTGGTCATATTTCAACTACAATCAAAACCCACGTTGGATGGAGTTCTTTTATTTAAAGATTATAGGTAGAATACTAGAATAGCCTTTAGCGGACAAAGAAAGAATGCATATTTAATTTAGTACGTGAGTCACCCCTGGTGATGACCGATGAGAATTCTTTTAGCATGTTTAAAGATTATTTGATTATATATATATATATATATATATTTTTGAAGGACAAATTCAGAGAAGGTTTTTTACTCTATTTTTGCTCAATTTGAGTGCAAATTATGGTTTTTGGTAATTGAACCCACCCACTGCTGAGATTTATAATACTTATAATCCTACCAAGTACCAACTAATTTGTTTAATAATAACATGCTGTCTAGACCCTTAATATGGTTTACCACAAATTTTAATCAATAATTCATAATTAATGGTTCGTTTGAATACCGTTTATTTTACTGAAAACTAAAAACACTGTAGCAAAATAATTTTTAAATGTGTAAATAGTGCTATGAGACCTATTTTTAATAAAAGTTTTGTTTAAAAAAGAGGTTTGTGGGTCATGTGAATAGTGCATACATAATCACATGAAAATTGACTTCAAAAAAAAAAAAAAAAAAAAAAGCCAAAACGCCAAAACACTGGGGACCAGAAACGCAATCCAAACGGGTAGTAAGTCTCAGTAATTTCTTCTAAAAAAAAGTTCAAGTAATTAGTTAACCAATTCAACCACAACATTCACCATGAATGAAAAAGCATAAGAAAAACAACACATTAGCAACTCTCTCGAAGACATAGATTTGTTCACGGAGTAAAAACCCAAAACCGTAAAATTAAGCCAAGATACATCTTTGTACAGAGAGAGAGAGAGAGAGAGAATTGTGAGTTTTAAAATTGAAATTTTTTGTATTTAATATTTTTATTTAAAAAATGTAAGTATGTTTTCAGTATTGAAAATGAAAAGAAATTCAAAATTATGTTGTTGGAAAGGAGTTTGACAGTAACTTTACATAGAAAGGGACAGAATGATCAACTTAACAAATATGAACCTAAATGGTAAAATTAACAAAAAAAGAATTTTAAAAGATGAAAATAACAATTCATCACAACTTAAAAAAGTGAAATGAATTTCAAAGATGAAAAATAACAATGGAAAAATGTTACCGGATGGTCTAAAGATATTTGTTAATAAATCACTAAAAAAAATTATAGAAAAAGAAAAAAAACAATTAATATTTTAATAATTTTTATTATTTTTTATAAAAGTGATATCAATTATTCTAAATACACCTGTTAACAATATCCAATAACAGTACCCAATAACTATTCATCACAGTCACAGCATTAACCTTAATAATACTTGGCAGTATCTGTTTAGAAACAAACAAATTTCCCATGGTCTGGAAATGTGTACATTTTAACAATCTTTGGAACCTACGAAGAT
Source organism: Quercus suber (assembly GCF_002906115.3). NCBI lineage: Eukaryota > Viridiplantae > Streptophyta > Magnoliopsida > Fagales > Fagaceae > Quercus > Quercus suber. The sequence goes on along the minus strand of NW_027069679.1, from coordinate 376,569 downwards.
GTTAGATGAAACAACAGTTAGTGTCCTAAAGCATAACGAGGTCGGCAAATTAAGGTACAATTTTCTATAGAGTCTAGGGATATGAATGGATAGTCATAGTCTATGGCTAATGTATGAACAGAAATACAGTGAGGGCTTTTTCCTGGGGACCAAGAACACTCACAAACGACTAGGTGGTCCTCCATTATGACTACACTATGGTCCCTCAAAGTAGACATAAATTAATAACTATGATCTTTGCTTATAATGGAGATAAGACATTTTAACTTCCATCAATCCTATACTATTTCATTTCCAATATCTAATCCCATAATACTTACTTGTCCAAATTCTATTTGATTTTTTAATATACTAATCTTTTTGGGTATGTTTGTTTGAAAATTGCTTATTTTTAGTAACATATTTGCATAATGTAAACTAAAAAGTTAAAAACTAGTTTATTTAAATAAAAAAAAAATTGAATGTTATAATATTTAAAATAAAGTTAATGCAAAAGGTAGTGTTGGACCTATAAACAATAAATAATTTAAGAAAAAAAAACTAATTTTTAATCTGTTATCAAATACTCACTTAATACTCATTTTCTTTTGTTTATATTTGGAGCAACGCTATGATCTTTTGTTTATACTCACTTAATTCTCATTTAAATTAATAACTATGATCTTTTCTTCTCAAAAAAAAAATATTTGGAGCAACGCTACGTCTAATGTTTACCGACACAAAATTTTAAACTATTTTTTACAAGAATTAAATTAACAAATCTTTACAGATTTTTCTCTAAACTCATGTTATTATTATTGTTGTTATTATCTACCGTTAACAATCTGTCATGATGGCTGTTGTGATTTTATTTTATTTTTCTATAAACTTTCTCTTAATGTTTGTCGCGGCGTAACCAACGAGTTGTAGAAAAGACACGACAAAGTAGTGGCTGAAGATTGGTAGTTCCAGATTCCTGAGTGTTTAGTCCTGTCGACTGTCATGTCGCAGCAACAAGAATTTTCTGGAAAACCAGTTTTGACTGTTAGTGCATACTCTAAACTTAGCTTGTCGTTTTGAACATTCACAAATAATGGAAGCTTGTTTTCCTTGCAATAAGGATTCTGTAGACAGGGAAAATTTCCGACCTATCACAAGCTGATACATCATACTATTAAGTCCACAAAATACGGCCAATTACAAAGCGCCACGTATTGCTGCTAAGTTTTGCTATCATTACTCAGAAACCAACAGAAATTTGCCAAGTGTCATGCAAAGACCAATTATACATCATCACACGTATAAGCGATGACATATGCAGTCTCGCACGTGCAAGCGATGACATAAGCGGACCAATCAAGGTCTGCCACGTGTCACCAATCAGACTCCGCCACGTGTCGCTTACCTACCCCTAAACTCCTATAAATAGAAGCCTTCCTAAGGCATTTGAAGGAGATCTGGGAAGGAGATCTGAGATCAAGAGATTTGGAGAGGACACCAAGCCATTTGAAATACTCAGAAGTCCAGAAGCTCTGCTGGAACCAAGCTCTAAAGCCTCCAAGAACTTCAAGAACTTCAACTTCCAATACGAAGAACATTCGAAGGAAAATCATCCAAATCATATTCCTAGATCTCAAAGTTCACTGGAATCAAGCTCAAAAGCCTCCAAAAACATCAACAAATCACAAATCAGTGAAGCTCTACGGATTCAAGCCTCTAAAGCCCCGAAGAACTTCCACCACAAACCTTCGAATACGAAGAACATTCAAAGAGGAATCATCCAAATCATATTCCTAGATCTCAAAGTTCACTGGAATCAAGCTCAAAAGCCTCCAGAAACCTCACAAACCACAAATCAGTGAAGCTCTACGGATTCAAGCCTCTAAAGCCCCGAAGAACTTCCACCACAAATCTTCAAAGACTAATCATCCAAATCATATTCCTAGATCTCAAAGTTCACTGGAATCAAGCTCAAAAGCCTCCAGAAACCTCACAAACCACAAATCAGTGAAGCTCTACGGATTCAAGCCTCTAAAGCCCCGAAGAACTTCCACCACAAATCTTCAAAGACGAAGAACACACGAAGAACGTGAAGAACAAAGGATTTCTAACAAGCTCATAGCCAGAGATTCGTTGTAATTCTGTTTCAAAGGTCTTCGATCCATTCTTTAGCCAAATTAAAGTATATTTGGTGTTCAAATCAAAATCACATTACCACAACTCCAATCAACAAATCTTTCAAGGAGATCGAATCAGAGGATCACTCTTTTGTAATTACAGAGAATTGTACCACACATATATTCAATACAAATTCGCATTTGTACAACTATTTTTACTCGTTTGACTTATTTCGAACCGAGAAATTTAGTTGTCCACAGATTCATTTTAAATTTGAGAAAAAGTTAATTTATATTTATTTTTAAATTGAGTCTCATCACACTATTAAATGGAATTCATTGTTTTAAAGCTAGTTTTTAGCTTCTTTTATTTATATATATATATATATAAATACTTTCAGCAAAAAACTTTTAATTTTAGTAAAATAAATAGTTCCCTAACGGACTCTATATAGTTAAAGAAGTTTAAACAAAAATTATTTTATATTTTTACGAAGAGATACTATAAGATTACAAATTGAAGACGGTCATTATGTAAGAGAAATGATTGTTATTTATCATTCTAAGAATCTAAGGCAAATAAGCTTTTTTTTTTTTTCCCCTTTAATGTAAATGAAATTCAAATTCAAGTATCTCATTTAACAACAAATGTTTTTACAAATTGAATGAATTGAATTAATTAGAAACTAATATTTTAGGGAGAGAATTGAACAATGTTACTCAATTATAAAACTCTTAGCGGACCATCAATTTACTGTTAAGTTTTACTGAATTTGCTTGTTGTGTATAGAAACAAAACCCCCTTCCCCACACCTACAATAAAAGCATATAAAATTTGTTACAATTGGAAATTTGGAATCAAGGTTTCATAGGTAAGAAAAATGCTATGCTTGCTTCATTTTTGTTGACCAACATTTTAATTCTTTTGTGAAGAAGGGCTGGTGGAACTTCCACAAAGAACAAGACCACTAAATATGTAATAAATCATTGCCCCACTTAGCACGGACCTCAAGCAGCACCCAGTTTTCAAGCTGTGGAATCAGTTCTTCTTTTTCCTGAGCCTCTTAGCTATTGGATGGAAGTGGTTTTCAAGAGAATAATTCACATTCTTTTATTATATATATGTTTAGGAAATTTTATTAGTGAAACCAAGAATGCTTAAAGGTAATTTTCTAAAAAAAAGAATGCTTAAAGGTAAGATGGACCATTGACAAAGAAAGTCACCCTTTGATGTGATAGATTTATTTTTGGGTATTCTGTTCTATTCTAATCACAATTTTTTTCATTGAAGTTAATGTTTGTAAATTTGATTTTTATGTTAAAATATTGATTAATTGATTAAATTTATAATTTCTTAATAGTTTAAGTTTTTGAGGAAATTAATAATTTTATACACTGAAAATCAATGTTTTTGGCAATAAATATGTGAGTGTGAGGAAAAATTATCTTATGAGACTGTTTCATAAAGGCATTTCTCAAAACATGTAAATCTCATGCTGCTATAGTAGTTGGTGAGAGAAATTTGTATTCTAGCTTTCCACATGATGACCAAAAGCAACATATAATTTTTACTCCCTTTGTCAACCTATAAACCTTTTGCTTTACATATGTTATTGTCATTCACATGAAGATGCTATTCTGTTGAATTCTGGTTGCTGCGTTACAGTTAATTTTGTCTACAGAGTTGAATTTTTATTAGTATTCATAGAGATGTCCCTCATTTGAATTTATTTGGGGCCATATAAGACCAAATGTTGGGCAATCAGCATCAAATAAGACAACTTGTTAATATACCCTAGTTCCAGGTCACCAACCTCTCTGGGAAAGGCCATAGTCCTTTGTACAAGCTCTCCTCTATCATCAATAATCAAGAGATTTGGTATCTCAAAAAGAAAAGAAAAAGAGAGATAGTATTCTCTACAAATTATTTACTCTCAGAAGAACTCTTGACATTTTAATTCCTGCAAGCAAAAATTTTCCAACAAACTTCATACATATGAAGAAAAAAATAATGCCATTGAGAGAGAGAGAGAGAGAGAGAGAAGAAAATATACAAAGCATGTCATTATCTCTTGTTGGAATGTGACATGAGGCAACTTGCAAGGGCATTGACGTTTGTTTAGACAAAATTTAGGTAAAATTCTATAGTTGCTCGTTTTTGTCTAGCTCATCTTTTTAAGCAAAAAAGTAAACTAAATTTTGTCTAATCCATCTTTTTAGCTAGGTTTTTTTTTTAATTTTTTTTATAATTATTTATAAGTACACTTTTTGTCTCACCCTCTATCAAAAAAAAAATAAACCAATTTTTTTAAAACAATTTTTTTATTGCCTCACATTTCATTAAATGAGCTATTTAAAATTATGGAATACCTAACTCACTCTAGTACTTTAAATTCCCCAAATTAAATTCAACTACGAGATTTTATTGGCTAATGAGTTATATAGTTGAATTTAATTTGTTCTTAAAGAAAGATAACCCATTTTGTACTACATTATTCAATGCAACTATATAGTTGAATTTAATTGTAAAATTTAAGATACAACACCTAAAAAACTATACTTTAAATCTTAAGTTTTGCCTACTCACTTTAAACTCAAACTATTTCATATGTGCAATCCTATTTCAAGTCTTCAAAACTCAACCTATTACATGTATATGATCCTATTTTAAGTCCTGAGTGCAAATAAGAAGAGGTCACTTGTTATAGTGGAACACAACAGAGCAATTATGGCGTAATACGGTAAAAGTCAAAATTGCGATGGTGGGAGAGAGTTCAATTCTTTCTAGTATCATTTCTACCATATCAAATAGTAGCTTTTACTTATAGGATTCAAATCCGTGCAATAATTATCGAAGGCTGAGGTTAAAAGTTAAAAAGTTAATCTCATGCCCTTGATAGGTTGGTGTTCGTTGGATCTCAATCCCTATTTTTAAATTTTAAGGTCCTCGATGATAATTCATTTGATACCTAACATGTCTTGGGGAAAAAAAAGTCTAGATGTACTTCTTTGTAGCTCATCTAACAATCTAACATATAGCTTAAGCATCATTAATACTAAACTAGTAAGTTACTCGTGTATTGTACGGATAATATTGTAATGTTTTATGTAAAATGGTATTGGATAATGTTATATCTGTATTGTAGTATAATTCTTATAAAACTTTATTAGTAATGAGTTACATTAATAGTAGATATGTGTCTTTCTCTTTCTCCTTAATTCTAAAATAAAACAAGTACATCCCAAACACTCACTATTCAATCACATCATTTACAAAACCACACAACATCACACAACATTCGACCTATAATATCAAAATCGTAATTGCCTTTGTCACTCAATATAAAATGCAAGTCCCCTTCTTTGTGTTGTCAGCCAATCACAGATACGAGTTAGAGATTATGCATGAACATCAGCAAGTGATGTAGATGCTAGGTAGAGTGTCGTCGAAAGATTGATTATTTGATAAATAATATGCATTTTTGGTCATATGTGTCATTTGACATTGAAAGGCATAGGCAATGATTAGGTAGCTATAGGAGTGGGTATTTATAGAAATGGATGATATATAGAATGCAAGAGGTGAAAATTGTAAATTAAAATGCAAAGAGTTTTGTGTGTATGTGTAAAGAATGAAAAGTCTTGTAACATTGAACCAAAGGATACAAAAAATATTTATTTTTTTAATTAGAAAAGTCTTGAAACATCAAACCAAATAAAACAAAAAGTCAATATTTAATTTGTTCTTATCTATGATTGACACTTAAGAATATTTCAATTCTCTTTGCTAGAATACAGTACTTGGCAAAACTTCATACTTTCCCACGTGAGGTCTTTGCTTTTATAGTTCAAAGGATATAAAGATTTTTTTTAAATTAGAAAAATCTTGAAACATCGAATCAAATGAACAAAAAGTCAATATTTAATTTGTTATTATCTATAACGTGGCATTTGAGAATATTTCAATTTTCTTTGCATAAAATATGCCACTTGACAGAATTTCATCTTTCCTACATGAGGTCTATATGTGAAGGATGAAAAGTCTTGAAATATTAAACCAAAGATACAAAGAATATTTATTTTTTAATTAGAAAAGTCTTGAAACATTGAATCAAAAGGAACAAAAAGTCAATATTTAATTTGTTATTATCTTAACGTGACATTTGAGAATATTTCAATTCTCTTTGCATAAAATACGCCACTTGACAAAACCTCATGTTTTCTCACATGAGTCTATGTGTGAAGGATGAAAAGTCTTGAAACATTAAACTAAAGGATACAAAGAATTTTTACTTTTTAATTAGAAAAGTCTTGAAAAATCAAGCCAAATGAAACAAAAAGTTAATATTTAATTTGTTCTTATATATGATGTGACACTTAAGAATATTTCAATTCTCTTTGCATAGATATGTCACTTGGTAGAAACTTGTGCTTTCCCACACGAGGCCTCTACTTTATATATATACTAGTATTATGCTCGTTTGATACACGGCTTAATCAAGAATCATAGGTAAATTAATGAAAAAAAAATTGTTTTAACAAAGTAACCTTTTACTTTAAGTTATATAGTGAATGCATATTGTGTAAGATTAGTTTTTATAAATAAATAAAATCATATATATAAGTCCAAAATTAATTGAATGGAATATGGTAGATAACTATGCAACTAATATAGAGATGCCTAAAAAAATATAAAGGGAGTTTGCATAATTAAATCTCAAGTGCATATTTAAATAAAAAAACATTGAATTCAATAATTAAAAAAAAAAAAATTGAAAGCATATTTAAGTGGTGACCTCAATGTAATAGTTAAGAATTATGAACAACCCAAATTACTAAACATTAAAAAATAAAAGTAGATAAACTTATGTAAGGATTGAGTTTGAGCACTTCTACTATTGGATGAGTGAACTCAGGCCCAATACAATAAATTTATAGAGAATGGGGTTTAAGAAATAGGCCTTAGTGAGGATACAACAGCTAGACATGGTTATGAGTGGGTTGAACAACAAGGACATGGACTAAAGTGTGAAATTCTGTCCTCGGCCCTATTTGAGGAGTTGGTTTTCTTATGATTTCTTCCGTGCTTGTTTACTAAGGTTTCATAGATGATACAAATGGCTACCGTATTCTCTGTCTTTTTCCTCCCTTTTCTGGAGGATTTCTTACATTATATACCCATTTCCATTGATCTTGGCTCTCTATTTGTTGATCATGCAAGTCACCACTCGAGTATTTGTCCATCAGCCACTCTTCCAAACCTCCTATGAGTTGCAGAACCAAGGCAGCACTGTTCAGGGGTCATTTCCTCATTAATCGGCTAGGACGTTAGTTGTGGGCATTTAATGCAGAGGTGACAACTTCTCCTTGAATTGCTCCTCCACCATGCTCTCATGGCTACCCATTGTACTTGTCCTTTTCCTTGGGTGCTTTAGGAGGCTGCCTTTGATGGCTGCCGATCTTCCCTTCTGTGATTTGACTGGCCGAGGACAGGATCGTCCTCGACGATGTTTCTTGACACTTTGGACTTCCTTTGTTGTCCTGACATTTCTTCTTCCTCGCGCGGGCCTTGGATTTGATATAAAATGGGTCGAGGTTGTCAAATTCTTTGTCCCCACAACTTACATAAAATTGAATTCTTTTTCTTTGAAAATGAGGTAAGAGGCACCGAATTTCACCCAATCAAAACAAAATGTGTAAATATAAACTTCAAGAAATATTTTTTGAGAAAAACTCAATAGCAAGAGTATTTTTTGATCAAGTGCTTCAAAACCTTAAGGAAACTCCTTGGAAAAGAAAAACAAAAACAAAAAAAAAAAAAAAAAAAACAAATAACAAATAACAAATAACAACCTAAAAAATGATAGATACTTGGACGTTCAAAGTATAAATAAAAAAAATCATGAACTGGCCTTATTATTTATAGTGTCTTGGAACTCTAAAGTGAGAGTCACGGTATTATAAAACTATTATCCATAATCATTCTTATATATATCCAACAAATAAAATTAAATTTCAACCAAAAAACAAAAGTTGATAAGAAGTTGTTTCTATTTAAAACAATAATTTTAAGTTGTGAAGAAGTAGATATAAGCAAAAAAAGAAGAAATTTAAATTAAAACCCAATACCATAAAAGTCAAGTTGTAACGTTAATCACAATTTTTTTATCTTCTATTATACCATTAAAATCATGTTGTTAATTAACGTTATTAGCTTCTTCTTCTTCTTCTTTTTGTCATCCAAAAATTTGATATTTATCCAAAAAAATTAAATTAAAAAAATATTTGAAAAAAAGTAGATTACAAATTTATTATCAATAACTCCCCTTGTGTATATCCTCAATGAAAGTTGTGATGAAGTTGATATAGGCAAAAAATAGAGGAATTTATTTAAAATCAAATACCATAAAAATCAAGTTGTTATACCATTAAATATCATGTTATTATTAGCTTCTTCTTTTTTTAATCCAAAAATTTGATATTTATCCAATAAAATAAATTAAAACAAAATATATTTGAAAAAAAGTGGATAACGAATTTATATCCTCTTTTTATGAAAATAAGAAAGTTGCTGCTTTTTTTTATAATACACTACAGGAAAAAAAAAATAGATGGATTTGATGAAGAAATTGGATTGTAATCAAATTAAGATNAAAGAACAAGACCACTAAATATGTAATGTTTCTGAAATAATTGGCAATTAAAACATCTACAGTGCAAGTTAATTGACTAGGTACAATTATTCATATGAGAAAAAAGAGTAAAAAATGTAGTACCGTGGGACCTATTTTTAATGAAAAAGTTGCTGAAAAGTGAAAATTGTGGGTCCGTGAACAGTAAAATTTGGGTTGAAAAGTCAAATTTTGCGGCTACTGTTCATTGAACAGTATCCGCTACAGTACATAAACAGTAAAAAGACCGAAACCCGTGAAAAAAAAAAAAAAAAAAAAAAAAAGCTGAAACGCAAACGCGTTCAGCTTTTCCACCCAAGCCAAACGGTCTCTTAGTGCTAAATCGCCGAAAGCTCCAGGACAAAAAGAAAGAATCACATCAAGGCTGAAGTAATTATGCGGGATCATGACAATTGACATATAATAGCACTTTTTGCAGTACCATCCATGATAAACCAAGTTCAAGTAACTTTACCATAATCACTGGGAGTGGGTCGCCAAAAGCTTAAAGCCCCTAACTTAAAAAAAAAAAAAAAAAAAAAAAAAAAAAAAAAAAACGAAGGAATAAAAATTAAAATCTGACCCTTTTAAATTGAGGGGAACATTGGCATTGTTATTTGTAACAATTCTAGTTTGGAATTTTGCATGAGCCAGGCCTATAAGAACGCCCGGGGGGGGGGGGGAGCTGAACAAAGACCAAGGATCATCGCTGAGCACAATGACCGAACAACTAACCAACAACCGAGTGCAGAGAAATGCACCAATCAACCATCTCATGATAACATGACCATCGGCCTATGAATCTCTTTCTTCTTTTCAATCAGTCAATATAAACATCCTTAAAAGAAGTGGGGGGAGGGGTGGGGGGGAAGAGAGAGAGAGAAGCTGAACAAAGACCAAGGATCATCGCTTTTTGTCAATTTAGAAATTATAGGAGAAGAAAAATTATATATATTTTTAAAAAATCTAAAAAAAAAAAATGCAATTTGATGAAGTCACTTGGCGCAACCACAGCGTCTAAACCCAACTTTTATTATATAGTATATGTTTGATCTATTAGTTATAGTATTGACACTCCAATCAGTCTTCCAAAATGAAACCCTAAACTTTTTCAAATGCTTTTAAGTTAACCCATATGAGAGCTGGCTGCTTTTTTCAATAAGAGTCCTTTATATTTATGCACATGACAATCCAATCCAAATGGGTACATTCGTAGTATCGAATTGGAATTTTTATGTTCAGAACATATGGCCCCATTGATTGAACCATTATTTACATATGTTGTCGCAATATCTCGTGTTGGTATTTTATGTTCATTAAAAAAATTCTGCAAAATGGGGCCAAATACTAAAATCAATGTTCCTGAACGAATACAGTACATGCATGCATAAAAGAACCAAATTATTTAACGCAATTCAAGCATGGTGATGAAGAAAAAGACTTTTAGAGGGAGCAAAAGTGTACATTTGGTACACACATGAATGAACAATGTACATGTCCTTTAAAGGTCCAATCTACATTTGATGTTAAAAGTCCTCGTGGTTGTTGGGCATCTTCTTCTATTCAATAACAGTGCTTCATTCTTTAAATGCTCATGACAATCAATCCATTTGGAGATGATTTATGGCCCGGGAAATGATTTTCTCGAGTGGCTCCAATATTGATTGAACCATCCAAGTTGTCGTTATGCTTCGGCTTGGCATCTCATAATCTTCAGAAAATCTAGGCGAAACTACAATATTGGTCCTTTAAGTTTACTGTTTACCTTATGTGCGCAATTGGTCCCTTAAGTTTGAAGCATGCGCAATTGGTCTCTCAAGTTTTCAAAATGAGCAATATAAGTCATTTTACTAATTACCATTAACAGTGTTACTTATATGGTTAACGAAATAATAACTTGACATTTTGTTTTAATGATGTAGCATATTTTTAATTAAAAAATTACAAACTAAAATTACACATGAGAAACATTATTTACCAAATTAAAAAACTATTTTCTACCAATTGTAAACACCCAGCTACGGCTTAAAAAAAAAAAAAACACCCAGCCAGCTACGAGATAGAGAAGGGGAGAGAGAGGGAAGAACAAGCCCTCATCGTCCTCGTCCTTGTTCGACGACGAGAACTTAGGCACTTCCACCAGCTTCACCGAACTATTACTGCTCCGATCCGACGATCTCTTCCACACAAAAACCAAAAGTTCGATTATCACAGCAAACAATGTCGTAACGATCAATACAACCGAGTCCGATACCGACTTGCCCAGCAAAATTCCCAACACCGACTCAATAGTCCGCACCAATTCCGAATTCGACCCCATATTCAAACTCAGCTTTTTTTTTTTTTTTTTTATGCAATTTTAAGTGTGAAATTTGAGCTTCATTCGGATATCTTTTTTTTTTTTACTTTGTTTGCTGTGTCGTTTGCATTGTTAATCTTTTTCTTTTTCTTTTTAAGCCGTGGCTGGGTGTTTAAAATCAGTAGAAAATAGTTTTTTAATTTGATAAATAATGTTTCTCATGTGTAATTTTAGTTTATAATTTTTTAATTAAAAATATGCCACATCATTAAAATAAAATGTCAAGTCATTGATCCGTTAGCCACATAAGTAACACTGTTAATGGCAGTTAGTAAAAGGACTTATATTGCTCATTTTGAAAACTTTAGAGACCAATTATTCACACTTCAAACTTGAGGGACCAATTGCGCACACAGGGTAAATTTAAGGGACCAATATTGTAGTTTCGCCGAAAATCTACAACATGGGATCAAGTTTTTAAGAAAATTCTCAGATGATGATACGAAGGTTTTTTTGGCCCACCCCAAAGTATTCCTAGCTTTACTCACTACAAATTTTACTACATAATATTTACAAATGTGTTACAAATCATTTAAAAAAAAGTAATTTAGACATTTATTTATTATATCTTGAAACCCACCCATTAGTTTTTTTATAATGAAATCTATAAATTATATTCATTGATTCATTTTCATGTTAGTTTGTAAATTTTATTGTGCAAAATTTATAGTATCTTTAACATTATCGAGAGAGAGAGAGAGAGAGAGAGAGATGTTTGCAATGGTAAGATGTAGAAACTCATGTTGAATTGACTCTCTTTTTTTTTTTTTTTTTTTTTTTTTTTTACCTTTAAGAAAATTCTCAGATGATGATACGAAGGTTTTTTTGGCCCACCCCAAAGTATTCCTAGCTTTACTCACTACAAATTTTACTACATAATATTTACAAATGTGTTACAAATCATTTAAAAAAAGTAATTTAGACATTTATTTATTATATCTTGAAACCCACCCATTAGTTTTTTTATAATGAAATCTATAAATTATATTCATTGATTCATTTTCATGTTAGTTTGTAAATTTTATTGTGCAAAATTTATAGTATCTTTAACATTATCGAGAGAGAGAGAGAGAGAGAGAGAGAGAGAGAGAGAGATGTTTGCAATGGTAAGATGTAGAAACTCATGTTGAATTGACTCTCTTTTTTTCTTTTTACCATTATTTACTATGAAAATTTTTAAAGCACAATATTTTTAAATTCCAAAAAATTGAATAAAGATCCTTTACTTAATTTTAATATTACACTTTATGCTACACTTGCAGTATGTCATTTGTATAATTTTATTTCAAACTTTGGTTACTTAATAAGAATGTGATAAATTTCAATTGGTGAATCATAAAGTGGATCACTCAAAGTATAATAAAATATTTTAATTTACCATAGATCAATGTTTTAAATATACAAAATATATATATATATATATTTGATAACTCTTTTTTGTTTAATTATGATATAATTAAACACCAGACAAAATAACAAGACAAAATAACAATCTATCTAACATGAAGATATTATTTTGAATTTGTAAATATACAAATTATATATTTTTATATTAATCCAAAATAGTACATCAGAATATATCAAAGCAAACGAGAACATTTACTGTATTGGATTCTTATTATTTTAATTCAATATCTACAATTGGAGAGTGATAATTTAAATATTGAATATTTCCGTTGGAAATACTAAGAAGGCTACAAGTTCTTGGCTATTATACCGGGTTGTAAACTTTTTCATGGACTCACTTTTTTGGGAACCTTGTCATGGATTCTATTTTACAATGGATTGCTAGCTTTTTGGAGGTAAGGATTTTCCATTTCAAACTTCGCATTCCAGAATTATTTTAATGCAATAAATGTTTATTATTTCAACCTCCAATCCTCTTATATCTGTTAAAGCAATATCATTCATTCATTCTCATGATATATTTGAACCACATAAACTCTCTTTCATGTTGTCTATTTTCTCTTTTTATTTTTTCTATTTCCTTCCTTTAATTATCACAAATTTCTACAACAAACAAAGTGAATAAGAAAAGTTATATTATAAAAATCCTTTTTAAATGGACAATATAATACGAAGTTACGGCATTTAAATATATATATATATATATATATATATATTAAGCTGATTTTGATAATTAAAAAAGAATTAAACACTGGCCTTAAACATAGTTCTTTGGTAAGAATTAAGAAAGTGTATACCTATTACCTATACAAAGATTTGCCACGAAATTCATCTCCCCTTTATAACTACCACCTCAGCTCTTACCACAAAGACAAACATACCAAACATCTCTCTTTCTCTCTCTCCCCTAGCCTTGTCGGCAAAGGACGAAGCCATGTAAATAATAAAAAATGTTAGGTATACAACTTTTGTCACAACTTTTACTACAATTTAAATATTAAACAGTGGTGGTCCATATGAGTTCACGATTCTACTACTCACAACTCGCCAAGTGGATAAATTGTGATCGTAGCATTACTTTATTCAGATGAATATAAAAAAATTTAGGATTGGCTCATTTAATTCTTTTCAAACCAAATTGCGTTTGACTTATCATCAAGTTCTATATGTTTATCTTCTCCCAAAAAAATAGTTCTATATAATTAAAATTTATTTATGTTTAACAACTCAAGCTCATTCACAAACTATTTGTTTAATTTATTATTTTTCTTATATAGTAAACCTAAATATAAAATTGTTTACTTTCTCACAAATTTAGGTTATAATTAATATATAAATTATATTTTAAAATATATTATGTAAGTTGATTAGATAGATGATTATTATTTTTTTTTTTATAAACTTGAGATTAGATCATAAAAAATTTGTAAATAAATTCACAAAATATTAAATTAGTATTTGTTATTTATTGATAAGAAAAATATTCATTTCATAGCGCATGCGTCGCGCGCGCGCGCGCACACACACACACACAATATATATATATATATAATATTATATATACTAAATCAAGTATCATATAATTACAAGATTATTCTAATAAAACTCCAACTTAAAAAGTTTTTCATAAGCCAAATAAACCCGCAAGTCACAATTCAAAACTATAGATAAATTATTGAATATTCTGAAAATATCATAAATGCATACTTTCTTCTCTTAAATAAATTGTAAATCTTACCATAAATTTAATTAGTGAGATCTACAATTATATGAGAGAAAGAAATATATATTTATAGTACTTTAAGAGTATTTTATAATTATTAAAATCTATATATCTTATATAATATTATTTTTCAAAATCATGGCACTATGATGTTTCTATGATGTCATTTGTGTGTGACTTGATGTGACCATACTATGACCTGGTTAGGTAATCGCTTGGAGATTTGGCGACCATCGAAATGACAACAACCAACCAAAACAAACAAAAAAAGGGAGAGGGGGTGGAGAGAGTTAGGCACGCAAGTTTAAATATATGTTTTCAGTTTTTAAATAATATTATATATATTTTTGTATATTTTTTTATTTTTATGTATTTTTTAAAAAAATTAAAAATTGTTATTTAAACATATGTATCAGATACACCTTTATTATTTGAGAAAGTGATGCCAAAAATTGGGCAAAAATAGTAACGGTGGAGGTGAGTTTGTTCATATAATAATAAGAAAAAACTTGTTAATTTGTTCAACCTTGACAAATGCATGTATTTTAGTACTCGTTAACAAGATCTTTTATTTACGGATATTATTTATACACCCAATTTTACATGATGATGGGTCAACCAAAGTTGTAAGCCTACATTCGACTACACCATGTTTTAAAATTGAGTGTTTATTATTGGAAATTTGAAATGTTTATACAAAGACCAAATCATGTTGGTTCGACTGTTTGGCAGTAAGACACAGAACTTCGAAAAACATCAGCCAAAGGAATGAGAGAGAGACGAAAAAGGAGTTTTAACAGGGCAGCGCTGAAAACAATCAGATACTCCGCTTTCTAAACCCTCAAAATATTAGCAAACTCAGATACTCCGCTGTCTAAACAGTGCTCCATACGTTGGATGCAAAAATCTAAACCTGTTACATGGGAATGAAGGCGCATACACCTGACCAACAAATTCATCAGTCATGATTGATTTCTTCCACTCTTATTTAGGTCTTCAATTGGTGACACATTTCATTATCTTAAATGACCAGTAATAACGGGGAAGAGGAAGGTCATTGTTGCTTATTTCACTAACAATAACATCATCACTCATGACCTATAATAACTCCCGCTCTCCTACACTGAACCTGATTGTAAATAGAACTCAGAAACTAGTACAAAGATCGACAAATCATACAACATGAGAACAGGATGATACAACAAAAACAAATCCAAATTATTGACATTCTAATCAAGAACTAGTTCGCTTGGAACACAAAAGAGAACAAATTGTGGATTTTCCACTAATTACAGCTCATAAGGCAAAAGCTACGGCCACATATCTACATCGGTGGAAGCAAAAACAGGATCTACAAAAGAAGAAAACATTGTCCGTCGGAAGCATTTTTAGAAATCTTTTTCCCTCAAATCTGAACAAGAGGCGGTTCCCGCATCATCTAAACAACATCCACCTGAACCACTAGATTCCACTGGCTGTGTTTCTGTATTATCATGATTGTCTCCTTCAGATCTTCCAGGGAGTGACACCAAACCCATGGCTGCAAAGCTGTTTGCAATGACATTAACATCTCTCGTTCCACAGTAGAGACCCCGGCTCCCAGTAACGAGTATACCTCGACTCTGATCTGCATTTGTTAGAACAGCAGGCAATACATCCATCATCGGTGGGTTAGTCTGGGTTGACCCACTGATGAGCAGACGCAGAGTCTCTCTTGCACCCTTTTCCACCATGGAGTCAGTTTCAGACATCAATGGGTTCACAAGTTTTGGGTGCAATGGAGTGATGGAAGTTGAAATCGCAGGACCGGCACTAACAAGGTAGCCTTGACCTGAAGAGCAAACATCAATAACTGGAATGTGAACAATTGGGTCACACATCAAAGGCGTGAAGGTTGGGATCTGCTGAGAAGTTTGTATTGGAAACCGGAATAATGGGTCTGGCAGCAGAGCTGGGAAATTCAAGGGAGCTTCACCTAGATTGAAAGGCGGTGTGGAAGTCAACAAGCTGGACGGCATAGAAGCAGGTAATAAACAAGAAAGTGGGGGAAGGGATGGCAATTCATTGGATGAGGTAGGAAGTTGTTGAGTTGCTGCTGAGCATTGCAGAGTTGATCCGCGAGGAGGGCACCAACAATAATAGGGGGTGAAAAGGGGTGAACCTATGTAAGAGACTTGAGATGTGGGGTTTAGAGCTGGTGGAACACCCAAGCTCCCTAGTGATTCTAGAAAACTGGATGGGGAGAATGACAACCCCCTGGTGGTTTCCGGTAGCTTCTCATTTTCGGAATTATTTGAAGAGGATGTATCAACTGTGATTGTTGAAGTAATGGTCAGATTGTCAACTGCTGAAAGATGGCTATCCCCTCTCCGGCGCAATTTTTCCCTGGCAGCACTCCTTAAAGAAGACAAGCATTTAGGCAGGCCATCTTTAAAGGAACTTGATCTTGGGCTGAGGCTACCCTGATAAAAGGTATTTGCTTTTACTGCTTGACTGCCAGTGTGCCGGGAACGCAGAGATTTAGATGACGTTGATGAGAATTGTCCATTCTGGGATATATCAGACAGTTCGGTAGTGGTATCCAAGGGAGGAATGGATGAACCTGAAGAACTCGCTCGTGATCTACCTACTGTTGAACTCACAAGATAAGCACGAAGATGAGTTGCAAAACAGCTAAGGCGTGACTCACTGATTCCCGTAAATTCAGCAATAGAAGGTTTCCTTTTGAGTAAATCCTTCATCTGTTAGAATGGAAAAGGACAAAAAAATTAACGACAACTTTAACAGAGCTAGCAACAAGTAAAAATCAGTCTTAAACTTGGCTGAATAAGAAAAAATGTTAGGACTTAGCATTTTTCATACTCTTGACAACTAGAGCACAATTCTGAGCAACCTCAAGTGGGTGAAGGCCCAATCAAATTATCAAAGACATACTGGCATATGTAGATAGATGTGAATTATCAGTCAGTCATACCTTTGCAAGCAAATCAATTCCCAAGAGCTTTGACTTCTCTGAGAACCAAAAGTAAAAATCTCTGCCTCCTGGGACTTTTATAACAAAGGAACGGCCAGAATTATCTGCTGGGATTTCATCCACTGCCACAGCAGCACATTGGGAATTACTACTTCCAGTAAACAACCTCTCCGTCTGACCATCATCCCCAATGAATGAGAGGCGCAGATCAGATGTTGGCAAAACTGTAAGATTCAGGTTTCCCCTGCAACAATGCAAAGAAGAGAATGATATTAGGAGCATTGAATGGTGAAAACAAAGCAAAACAACATCCAACAAAGTAAACAAACACAAAAATACAACACATGATCTAGATAACATATAAAGAGCCTATAAAATCTACTTACATAATAAAAAGAAAAAGGTCCAATCAAAAGTTAATGTCCCTTATACTTCGGTTTTTATATAAATCTCATGAATTACAAATAATAAACAAATAACTTTTTAACCGAATTTTGTCTATTAATGCTTTGTCATATAATCGCGGATTTACAGTACTGTCTGCATAGTAATTAGTGCTAAATATAATCTCTAAATCACTTGTAATGAGACCCTAAAGCATATTTGGCCCAATCTTTTTTGGCTGTGAAAATAAAACCACTAAATAAATCCATACATGCTCTCCAGTAAGCACAAAGATTTTTTTTTTTTGGGGGGGTTGCTTGTAATGATTATCTCCAAGTGGCTTAAATTTCTCCAACTTTTGTTAAACAAAATGCAAGAGGAACCAAGCCTAAGTTCAAAAATATAGCTCCTCATTGACCAGCTTCAATGATGCATTAAGTACCAAACATCCATAATTAATAATCATATTTCAGCAGAGACAGATACACTACTCATACTAAAGAAATCATAGGCACAAAGAATTCAAAATAAGACATAAACTTATTAGTTACTTATGGTCCTTAGACCAAGTGCTAAAATTCACTACAGAAGATGTTTTTCAATGAAGGAAAAAGCTAGATGTTAAAATGTATAATGCATGAAGTAAACCGTTTTTAAATCAATAAATTCCATGATAGCGACATACAGACAGTGACATTAACTTAGATTCACAAGTATCTAAGAAGAGGCCTTTCACACCCAAAAATTCTATTCCAATTAAATTGCCAAGCCTATTGATCCAGAAAGCAGCAGCAAGCTATATAATATAGGAGCATGAAACTACCTTTACTTCCTCTTAATTCAGAGATCATTATAGAATACGCCCACTTTACCTACAAGTCAAAAGATATATTTATTTGGAAGAATGAACATTGTCACCATCAATAAGCCAAAACATAGATTCCTGCAATTTCTACTAATCATCAACAACCATCAATACGCCTACTTCCCATAAATATTGTATTCGTATGAAACTTGATACTAGAGGAAGAGTTCCAACACCCAACATAAAACCTCTATTCCCCTCACCCCCAAACCAAAAATACATATATACTTTTAAAGACACCAAAGAATATATAAGAAAATTTTAAGGTGACTACAATCTATGACATAATTAACATACAGAATGAGTAATTGGGAGTAAGGCTTTGCATTGAATTGTTATTTTATAATCAGCATAACCAGTATAATCAATACACTAACTTCCAGCGTTGCCCCCTGTCAAAATGCAACCACAGCTATGCAATGTCATATCAAGATGCAGCAGTCTATCATAAAAATAAATAGAATCTTGGACACGCAGCAATTACATGGCTAAAATGAATGGGCATTTCTATGCATTGTAAACATGCAACCTAGACATGTTCATCAGGAAAATAATTAAATATACTATTTGTCCCCTTGAGTTAAGGGATATCCCACAGAAACAAGGACATGAAAAATAAATAAACTTAGCACTACCATATACACTATACAAAAATGGAAAAGTAAAAAGACTATCAACCTGGACATCTAGAAGTAGTTGTGCAAGTATCTGCTGAAAACCGAAGCACTCAGAAGGGCTAAAAACAGAAAATATATTAATTATGATCACTGAAATTATATCACACATACACAAACTTACAGGTATATTAACATGTTCCATACACTGCAAAACATCATAACATTACTAAAATCAGGTATATTTTAAACCAGCTTCCTGCATGGAATAACCAAAGCCTAATTGTATAGCACAATGTGATCAATTACCATTAAATAGCTGCAAAAAGGTTTAACAAATCATCCATATATGTATTTTCAACTAAAGGAGTTACAAGAAGCATCACCATTGCATATAACCAACCATAGGGGAAAGGAAACAAACCCAGTCCCCTCCTCTCTTATTTGATGAGAAGAATTAATTAAAATGAGATAATAATAAGAGAAATATAAACCACTAAGTTTGTAAATTTAACAAGCAGAAAATTGTTGTGGAGTACAAAGTGAGTGACTGGCGAATGTCTACACCATGGATGATGAAAGCAAAATCGAAATCCTAACTCTTAAACCACAAATAAATGCCCCTACTGAAAAAGAATCACCAGCACAGCATGCCCACTTCAGGGATCATGCTAAAAATAATAATTGACTAAGTGATTTCACTTCAACCACATTACTGCATGAAATGATGAACGCTAGAGATACTACAAATCGTTCATTTTCATTGAATGCTAAATGCTAAATCAGTAAATCCAATCAATTTTTTTGCATTAAAAAGAGGATAACAGCAAAAAAACACAACGATGTCCAACTAATTTCACTTCAATCCATATCACAAGCATACAAAACATATATAGACTCACTGATATCAATGTAATTGAAATTACCTTATAGCGGTTGGGCACATGAGAGTCCCTTGCTTGTTGATCTTTCCAACGCGAATCGAAACAAGAGGGATACAGAAGCACCTCGCTAACATACCAACCTCTGCTGGCTCAAAATGCTGTTGTTTTCATCAAAAACACAAAATTAAAAGCACCCATTAGTTCAAGTGTCAATAGCAGAAATACCTAAAATAAAAACCGCGTTAAATCCAAGCTCCTATGGCTAAAACTACAAAATCAACAATTAAACCCTAAGCTCAATCAATTTATTTCTCAATTTTCACTCACGCCAAATTCGTGAAACCGTGCAAAGCCTCAGTGGCCACCACACCAATTTCCTACATAGAATCACGCCAAAAACAAAGCTTCTAACCACAGAACCAGTGAATGATACCAAATCGAAATTTCCCAATTCTTATCCAAAAAAAAAATCTCTTCGAATTAGCAACATACCTGACTCAAATGAGCCAGCAGGCGATCTTCGGCGACGCCATTCGAAGCGTCCATCTTCAACAACGGCTTCAACCTCTCATCGGCGCGACAAGCTCCCATCACTTGCAAATCCAGTGCCTGTAGCCATTGAAGAACACGGTCCTCTCGATCGCTCCGCTGAAGCAACAGATCTCCGTCCCCTTCGTCCACGAGAATATCCGTCAAACGCTCCGTCAGCCCAATCTCCCTCCTCGACTCGTTGTTCTCCCGCGAACCGCTCGAACTCGCTCCGGATCCAACACCGCACAACGAAACCGAGTCCTCCATCGACATCGACATCGACGACGACGACGAGTCTTCGTATTCCTCGCCGTCGTATTGGTTCACGCGATCTTGACCGTCGATCTTGTCGTTAGCCATAGCAAATCTCTTAGAAAAAAAAATTTTAAAAATTTTCCCGAAAAGTTCGGATCAAATCTCAATCGGAAACCCTAAAATCGGGCTCAAATCTTGAAGAAATGATGGCGATAAGGTATATCTGCGTGTGAGGAAGAGAGAGAAAGAAGGAGTTTTGGAGAGAGAGAGAGAGAATATCTCCCACAAAAAATTTTGTTTTGAGGCAGACAAGTATATGGTAGCGATAAATAAAAAGAAGCGCCTGTGGGTTCGTTGGAAAAACGAAAAAATTACCAAGCGGACCGGAAAGCTGTTTATTAAATACGATTTTTTTGAGTCGGTTTCAAGTCCGGGGCATGATTGCCATTTTGAAAAAATATTATACTAATACAAAATTTTATTACGTAACCTTTGGAAATTGATGGGTCAGTCGGCAAAGATTGGGTTTGGTATTAACTCGTAGCGTAAATTCCACTTAGCTCAACTTATATTAAAAATTAATAAGTGTCTTAATCTTAACAGTGAAAGAATTCTGAAAGACGCATGATTGCCAGAATATCATTTATAACTATCTCAACATTGGACAATTTTGACGGTTCTAGAATACAAAAGCATTGGACCTAAGCTGATAACATAACACATCAACTTATAAACATTATTTTTTTTGTAAAATGCTTTTTCTGTATAACACAACTTTTACAATTTTATATGCCAATTAATGTGATTAAATTATAAAGATTAATTTCTAAAATGCTTTTGTTATCGGATTGGATGAATATAATTAAGGTAAAATCAATTGGTAACGTATTACCGATAAAAAAAAAATTTGGTATTGTATTAGAAATTAATAAAAGTAAATAAACAAATGCTTTTTTAACTATATTGTGCAACTCTTTATAGTTTGCCAAAAAAATATCTCAATCATATTTCACAGATTCATTTATTAATAATAAGTCTGAGTTTATAGTATTCTCACCATGACTCTTGCTTCTTCTTCTTTATTTATATCAATAATTTTGCTACTACAAACTAAGCTACAATTTTTTGCCATAATTTTTCAAATGAAAAACCATAAATAGTAGAGAAAAATTTGTGAGTTTATGTGAAAACGACAGATAATCTATCACAATTTGTCACATAGGATAGTTGTAACCAAAGTTAGAGAATTTGCATAAGCTCGTGCAAAAAATCATGTCTATTTTAGCATAAAAACATACTCTTTTTTTTTCAATTTTACATACTTATTTTTCAAATACAACACAACCCAAATCAATTGATCTATTTTACGCTATATTTCATTAAGATGTCAGTCTATTTTCTTTATTTTTTTTAATTATTACTTTTTTTGAAATATTATTTCTCTTTCTTCATGCATAACAATTATTATTCAATATTTTCCTTCATCCTCGAGATATGTAAAAAAAGAATAAACAACTAAACGCAAACTAAATAATATCAGTAAATTTACACATTTATTGTAACAAACTTATAAATTTACACAATTATATATAAATTAATATTGGTCATTTAAACAAAACTGTATAAATTATACACACTTTTTTTACTGTTATAATTTAGTTAAATTAACACTCTCTATTTAAATATAGTTCACACATGTTTAATACATTTTTTTTCTAAAAACTGGCACACAATGTGGCCGTTTGAATTCGGCGTCCACATTTCCCTTCTGCGTTTTTAATTTTTTTCTCCCTGCACGTGAACAGTAATCTCACATGAGTTCATTGTGCAGGGACAAAAATCACTGTTCACGTACTGTTTAGCACTATTCACATACTAAAAAATATTAAAAATTGATCACACGGTACTATTTACACATTTAAAAATTATTTTGTTACAATATTTTCAGTTTCAGTAACGATAAATTCAATCAAACGGACCCAATAAACCCATCAGTTTAGTCAATTTCAAATCCTAAATTTTAATTTATTTACCGTGTAATTTATAGATAAATTCAAATTAAAAAATTACATTAAACTCAAAATAATAATAAAAAACTTTATCATATGTGCCAAGTATACCTGATGAAATTAATTAAAATTAAAATAATATTAAGATCATAATTTTTATCACAATTTATCTACGTGACAAGTCGTGAGCACGGAAAAAAAAATGGTGAGTTAACTGCTCCAACACTCACGATTTGCATAACATTTTCCTTCAAATTAT
This sequence comes from Quercus suber, assembly GCF_002906115.3. Classification (NCBI taxonomy): domain Eukaryota; kingdom Viridiplantae; phylum Streptophyta; class Magnoliopsida; order Fagales; family Fagaceae; genus Quercus; species Quercus suber. The sequence goes on along the minus strand of NW_027069679.1, from coordinate 353,538 downwards.
TCCTTTTTTTTTTTTTTAGAAGTCAAATTATTCGACTTGCATGTGATGTGATGTGATATGAAAAGATAACGTCAGCATCAGCATANATATAAATTTTACACACTTTTTTTACTGTTATAATTTAGTTAAATTAACACTCTCTATTTAAATATAGTTCACACATGTTTAATACATTTTTTTTCTAAAAATGGCACACAATGTGGCCGTTTGGATTCGGCTCCACATTTCCCTTCTGCGTTTTTAATTTTTTTTTTTTTCCCTGCAGTGAACGTAATCTCACATGAGTTCATGTGCAGGGACAAAAATCATGTTCACGTACTGTTTAGCACTTTCACAACTAAAAAATATTAAAAATTGATCCACGGTACTATTTACACATTTAAAAATTATTTTGTATAATATTTTTAGTTTCAGAACATAAATTCAATCAAACGAACCAATAAACCCATCAGTTTAGTTAATTTCAAATCCTAAATTTTATTTTTTACGTGTAATTATAAATAAATTCAAATTAAAAAATTACATTAAACTCAAAATAATAATAAAAAACTTATCATATGTGCCAGTTCATGATGAATTAATTAAAATTAAAAAATATTAAGATCATAATTTTTACCAATTTACTACGTACAAGTCGTGAGCCGGAAAAAAAATGGTGAGTTAACTGCTCCAACACTCACGATTTGCATAACATTTTCCTTCAAATTATTCCTTTTTTTTTTTTTTAGAAGTCAAATTATTCACTTGCATGTGATGTGATGTGATATGAAAAGTTAACGTCAGCATCAACATAGTGGGTCCTAGCACACACAGACCAAAAAATGGTGGGACCAAGAGTACCACATCAGATGCTTTAGCTGACATTTTTGTTTAATTAAAAGAGTTTAGGTGATTGAAAGGGACAGGTTGGAATAATTAAGAGGTGGAGGGGCAACTGGCCAAGCCTTAAGCATTAGGGAACAGCAACAAAGTACGTTCCTGTGTGGTCCGTTTATAATGGATGAGGTTTCCTAACGTGTGGCTTAGGATATATTAATTATTGTAAGAAAATTTTTGAGAAAAAATAAAAAGTAAAGCCATGTTTAATAATAGTTTTTGTTTTTTATTTTTAAAAACTTGTTTTTAAGAACATAAAGTAGAAATAATTTTTTTATATTTTTGAAATAAAAAATATATTTGGTTAGTTGAAATTAAAAATGTAGTTTTTTGAAAATATATATATATATATTAAAATATGTTGTTATTAAAATTTAAACTCTAATGCTAACTCATTAAATGAGATAAATTCATTAAATTAAATATGTGTTTTTATTGACTTTTGAAAATTATAAATTGTAAATAATCTTTTGCATCTTTTCAGTTTTTTTCACAAATTAAATTTTGAAAACTGTTTTTATTTTCTGTTTATTTTGAGTTGCTAAACAAATTTTTTAATCTTAAAAATAAAAAATTATTTTTAAAAATAAAAACTAAGTGGAAAAAACAGTTACCAAACATAACATAAATTACTGTTATCAAAAAAATTTCAATTCTTCGTCAATTTTTTTTAAAAAAAATAAATGATTAATATATGCACTTAAAACATAATTAACCGAACATGATGGATTAACCTTGACCGAAATTGCAGGTAATTATTATTAAAGTTCACTATTTCTCTTTTCCTTATTTTGGAGACTGTTTTGGATGAAAGGGAATCGTTACTTTTGGAATTTCAACCTTCTAAATAATTATTGTATTGTGTTACTTACACATCTGGACCTTAGGTTACTGACAAATTATGAAATGCTATGAAATATCTACTTCTGTGGGTCCCATTGGACTTTAATAATTCATTATTGAGTTCCCAAAAAAGATTTTTTTTTTTTTTTTTTTTTTTTTTAAGGGTTTAGTTAATATGTCCCCTTAAAGCACATATTAAGATATTTATTTTTAGAAATATTTTCTTGAAAATTGAAAAAATTGTTAATATTTTTTCAATTTTCAAGAAAATATTTCTAAAAATGATTAATTATTATGTGTCCTTAGGACACACATTAAAAAAAAAAATTAAAATTTTTTTTTTAGAAACTTTTGTTAGTAATATGATTGGTGTTAAAAATTAAAATAGTTATTGGGATGTCATATGTTTGGAACACTTTTTATATAAAATAATAGTAAGATTAGGAACACAAAAAAGTTTATAATTTTTGTTACAACTTACTATATGAGAAGTTGTGAATGGTGGAAGTATGAAAAAGGTGTGTACTATTTTTTTGTGTCCCAAAAATTTTCCATAAAATAATATAAGAACTCTTTTTATCCTAATATGCAGTTGTTTCTAAAAAATGAAAAAAAAAAAAATCATGCATTACTATTACATATTATATTTTAAATGTAATTATTTTGATTTAACATATGGAATATGTAATAGGTGGGAAAAACTAAGCCAAGGGATAAAATAGGTGACACATTTTATGAAATTGTAGGGAAGATGGTGTATTCTCATTGATTGATCAATGTCATTGAAAAAGGTAGTTAGAAAATTGCCCCACCACTTGATTTATTGGGGGGCGGGGCGGGGATAAAGACCTCCTTGGCATATATGATCCGCATATGCTTCGGGATATGCCACAAAATGACATTAATCAAACTACTATTCAACTTTGCCTGCTTTTTGCCAAATTTTCTACGATGAGAATTATTTGTAACCTGGCCTGGATTACTTTTTATTATATTGTTGACAATTTAGTGTTTGGTGGGCAATTCCAGTCATTTGGCTGCCAGTTGTATGCTGGGCCATCTCCAAGTCTATTCAAATGGGCGTATCGCTTCCTCATATAGCTTTCCTGGTGGTCTGTGGAATTTTTCTGTGGACACTTATCGAGTACACATTGCATCGATTCCTTTTTCACATCGATACAAAGAGCTATTGGGGAAACACCATTCATTATCTTCTTCATGGCTGCCATCACAAGCACCCAATGGATGGCTTGAGACTTGTTTTCCCACCGGCTGCAACAGCTATCCTTTTATTTCCAGTATGTCTATTCTGCCTTATCCAATATCCTTTTATAAGAATTCAAGGAGTTGCCTTTTTAGTTATTTTTTTTATAGGTAATAAGAGCTGCTTTTTTAGTTATAGAAATAGAAAATTAATTATGTATTAAATTTTGAAGCATTTAACTTAATATTTTCTGATTGACAGAAAGAACAACTTGCATGTATAATATGTGCCTTAATATAGTTTGCCTTGGACTTAATTTTTCTTTGATTGGTGAGCTACACACACACACCCAGTGGGTATTGAATCCACAATCTCAGCCTACACTTTTCTCTTACAAGGAGAGGACATGCCATTGGAGCTCATTGACTTGCCTTAGACTTAATTAACTGGATCTTTTTTTCTTGAAATATTGGTCTTCCACTTAAACATTCTATAGCAACCAATCCAATTCTAGTTCCAAATCCATGTACTGTATTCCCACGTGTACATACTGACCTTCTAACCAATTCCATGTGAATGTATTTTAACTAGTGGCACCCTGAGATAGGTGAAGATTCAGGATTCTACAAATTAAGAAATTTCGATGTATGAACACCATCATGATTGAACATAAATTTTATGGGGGGGTCTGGACTAAAATATTGTTACTTACTACGTGTATTTACATGTGTTTGTAGTATCCTTTTATATGAGAAAAGGCGAGACAAACTTGTGTACTATTCCTTATTTTGTATATTGTTACTGACTTTGTATATATTTAATTAATCTCTGGAGTGCAAAATGAAGTTCCAGGTAGTTCACATTTAGACTTCTGATAAGTCTTTGTCATAATTTCACATATTTGATGTATTGTATAAAGTTCTTGTCTGCTGATTCCAACTGTTACTTTCCATTGCTGCCAGTTCTGGAACTTGGTCAAACTCATGTCTAATCCTACAACTACTCCTGCTTTGTTTGGAGGTGGTTTACTGGGTTATGTGATATATGATTGCACCCATTACTACGTCCACCATGGTCAACCAACAAGCAAAGTGCCTAAAGATCTCAAGAAATACCACTTGAACCATCATTTCAGAATCCAGGACCAAGGCTTTGGGATCACATCATCATTCTGGGACAAGGTGTTTGGAACACTTCCCACAATGAAAGCTGCTGCGAAAAGTAGATAATTCATCTCAATGAAGCATCTGTTCATTGGTTTCGAGTAGTGAGCTTCTGGGTTTTTTAACATTTTTTTCTCTCTAAATATTCTTTAATCTGCTGTCTATTTATTTGATGTAGTATGTCAATCCAAGAAATACCTTCCTGGATAGCTGCATGCCTGCATGTTGTGGACAAGTCAGTTTTTTGGGTGTTCCTTCCATTCAGGGGGAAAAGTATTGTATAAATGGAATCTATGTCATGTTTGTTTAAGAAGGAAAAAGTCTCCTATTGTTGCAAAAAAAAAAAAAAAAAAAAAAAAAAAAAGGTAATTTGTTCTTAGGAATTTTTTTTCTATACATGAGTGATTACGAGGTAAATTCTATTGCGTCATTGCGTCAACAGATTGTTTTCATAATTGCTCCCCAGAACACCCCCATTCTCAGAGTGAATCTTATGTGTAAAAGAATAGATACCAAAGCAAATATTAAAGTTATCAGTATTGTTGTTGCCTAAAGCATTGTCAAATTTTGAAAAAATGGGTTCATAGTTCCCGTAAGCTATTTAACCAATCGGTTGCCTCCATTATGATATGCTTGCCTTCCTTGAGGGACTGATGTTTGCCTTGTAATTTGGGAAGCCAATTAGTGTACAGATAACCAGACACGTTATCAATAGATTATGTCATTTATTATTTTTTGTAATGGTTACAAGTAACATTCCTCTCACATGAGAGTAAACTTCACGTTTGAAACTCACCCCCAATAATATGAGAGTGAACTGTTACACAAAATACCATCTTTGTGAGATGCCATGCCTATAGCCTATAGCCTATAGGTACATGTCTTTTTTTTTGGTATCAAGAGAGACATAATACATTAACAGCAAATCATTCTATTACAAAATAGCTTAGTGTGCATTTGAGCATGAGTTTTGCTTTTTTTTTTTTGGTCCAGTGTACTATTCACAAAACTCGCAAGTACGAAAAATGTAGTAAGAGTCAATAAATCTGGGTCTCACGGGCATTATTTATAATTTAAAAATTATTTTATTACAGTATTTTCAACAATAAATTTTCAATTTTTAGTAATAAGCAGTATTCAAACAAACACTTAGCCTTATCTCTTCTAAAATAAAATAAAAATCCCTTTACCAAAAGGCAACAGAGGTTCCATCACACACGCCAAGTTATCAAATACAATATAACATAGTTAAGAGATTGTGAGGAGACTCCTACTTTAGCCAAAGTGTCCACACATGTTAGCTTCCCAAAAGATATGCTCAATAGCTGAGTTGAGCAAGGTCCTCGAGAGGCTCCCACATTTAGTTTCAATTGATTTTATCACAAGAAATTTTTTTTTTTTTTTTTTTTGTTGAGAAGGAAGACTTTTATTGAAAAGAACTAAAAAACGGCCAAATCGGCCTGAACAAAAGGTAAAGTGCGAGATAGAACATACTCCATCCACACAGTACAACTTGGTGATGTCAAAGCTAGCCTAGCTAAACTGTGACCAACTTTGTTACCATCTCTCCTTACTTGAGAGTATGACAATTTTGAAAATGAACCGGAAAATAACGACATGCTGTTTATCAAATGAGCATAAGGAGCTAAACCATTATCCTTATATTTTAGGGCCTTCATAACCAACACCTAGTCACCCTTAACAATAGCTCTATGGAGTTCCAATTCACTTCCAAACTCCACTGCCTTACACTCTGCCATAGCCTCAATTTCCACAAGTTGGAATGCCTGATCCAGCTGCTACACAACTGACGCAATAACCTCCCCTCGATAGTCCCGAACAACTACTCCTATTCCAGATTTGTTGTCTGCGTTTGATAGTGCACCGTCGTAATTGATCTTGTAAGTGTTTGGTGCAAGTGTTGTCCACTTTGCATGCGGTGTTGAAGTGATTCGATTCTGCCTGAGATTGCATCTTCGAATCTCGTTCCAGCTCTCCTCTGCCATTTGTTGCAGATCTTTGGTAAGGCAGCAAGTGTGATTCAGCCTAAGTTTGTTTCATTGATTCCAAATACTCCACACCTAGATAGCAAATCGGTCCATTGGCTTCTCATTTACAAGAATCCAGCTGCACAACTTCTTAAAATCAACAAAATGCATCATTGATAAAAAATTCCATTTGTCACCTTCCCACACCTCATCCAAGCCCAGCCAACTCCATAGTGCATGCAAAGTATCCTCTACTTGTAGGGAGCAATGGTCACAACGGGGATTTTGAATTATGGTTCTACAAACCAGATTTTGTTTTGTTGGTAGTGAGTTTTTACATGCACGCCACAACATGTTTTTATATTTGTTTGAAACTTCCAAGGACCAGATACACTTCCAAACTTTCTTATCCACCTCCGAAAGAGTGCTAACCTCTGAATTTTCCTCAAAGTCCTTGAGAAACTTATACCCAGACTTGCAATTGTACTGCCCGTCTACAATGAATGGCCAATACAAAACATCTTCTGTTTGGCTTCGAGGTAGTGGTATTTTACTAACAAGTTCCGCTTCAGCTGGTATGAACACCCCTTTGATCATTTCATCATCCCATTTACCCGTGCTGTTGTCAATTAAGCAGTCCACTATGGCATTTTCCATAGACTCTATGATTGGGGAAGAGAATAATTGTGGATTCTTTATGGGCAGCCAATGATGCTGCCATATTTTGATATTTTTTCCATTCCCCACCCTGAATTTAGCACCCATTTGGATCACCTCTCTCCCCTTCAAATACTTTTCCAAGCATAGGAATTGGTTGTAAATTCTTTTGCTTCCATGAACGAACAATGGGGAAAAAATCTTGCCTTAAAAATTCTGTAAAGAAGAGTGTCTTCATTATGTAAAAGCCGCCATGTTTGCTTGGCAAGAAGAGAGTCATTGAAAAGAGCAAGATCTCTAAATACCAATTCTCCTTCTAGTTTTGGTTTTGTCAACTTTGACCATTTGACCCAATGTATTTTCCTTTTGTCACCTCGCTGCCCCCAAAATAATTTTTTTACCATTGCTTCAATTTCATGGCATAGGCCCAAGGGTAGTTTAAAGCATCCCATGGCATATGTTGGAATGGCTTGAACAATGGCTTTGATAAGGACTTCTCTACCGGCTTGAGAAAGGAGCATCCCCTCCCACCCTTGTAATTTCCTCTCAACTCTCTACTTAATATAGCTAAAGCTTGCTTTTTTGTCCCTTCCCACCAATGAGGGTAGCCCCAAATATCTCTCATAAGACCTTATTTTAGTCACACCCAACACATCTTTGAACTCCTCTTTAACAACGTTGTTTGTGGACTTGCTAAAGAAAAGAGAAGTCTTTTCTTTATTTATTTTTTGGCCCGACACCTCTTCATATTCTGCCAAAATTTTGAGCACGTTTCCACATTCTTGAGAACTTGCCTTACAAAAAAGCAAGCTGTCATCTGCAAAAAATAAATGGGTTAGTTTTGGGCCTCTCTTACAAATTGAGAAGCTGTTCATTTCCTTTTCTTGTGTAGCTTTTTTGATTAAGCCATGTAATCCTTCCGTGCATAATAGGAAGAGGAAGGGAGAGAGTGGGGCCCCTTGTCTTATGCCTCGTTTTGGATTTATTAACCCCTTTGGATCACCATTCACTAGAATTGAGTATGAGACTATACAAACACACTTCATGATCAAACCGATCCACCTTGAGCAAAAGCCCATTTTTTCCATCAATTTTTGAAGATAATTCCATTCCACCCGTCATACGCCTTGCTCATGTCTAGCTTTAAGGCTATAAAACCTGTTTTTCCTAAATTATGATTTTTCATACAATGCAAGGTCTCAAAAGCTATTAAAACATTATCTGAAATAAGCCTATTCTTAGCAAAAGCAGATTAATGCACAGTTATAAGTTCTAGCATGAATTTTTTTAATTTGTTTGCAAGGACTTTGGAGAATATTTTGTACAAAACATTACATAGGCTAATAAGGCGATATTGGGAGACTAAAACAGGGTTCTTCACTTTTGGAATTAAAGTGACAAAAATATGATTTATTAGGTAAGGTAGTTTACCTACATTCAACCAATCTAGTATTGTGGAATTCACCTCGCTTTTCATAATCCCCCAAAAATGTTGGTAGAATAGGGGTGGTATCCCATCAGGACTTGGTGTTTTTAGAGGCGCCATCTGGTCAAGTGCTTCTTGAATTTCCCAATCCATGAACTCTCCCATTAGCTGTTCATTAATCTCATCTGTGACTAGCCTTGGAATAAAGCATAGAGAACTTTCTTCAATGGCCAAATTCCTTGTAGTGAACAACTCTTCAAAATACTCCACAATGTTGTCTCCAATCGCTTCTGGTTGCTCTTGCCAAATACCCCTTTTATCTTCAATTCCAAGAATGGAATTTTTCCTAAATCTTTGAGTTGCTTTATTGTGAAAGAATTTGGAATTGCTATCACCATTTTTCAACCATAACACCCTTGATCTTTGGCTCTACATTCGAGTTTCCTTGTCCATGAGAACATGAATTTCAGCCTTCAATTCTCTAAGACGAGCATTATCTCCCCTCCTCATTGTCTCGGCCTCTACCTTGGCTAGCATCTTCTTTTTTTTTCCTCCAATTCTTGCCTAACATTTCCAAAAACATTTTTTTCCCCGCCATTCCAAATCCTTGCTGCATTTTTCAATTTTTTGTCATGATATCATCTTCTTCACCATTCCTCCAATTCGCCTCCACAATTTCTCCACAACGCGTGTCAGATAGCCACATCTCCTCAAACCGGAACACTTTCTTCCTAGGTGGAACTTCCAATCCCGAAAGATTGATCAGGAGTGGAATATGATCTAATGACATACATCTGAGATGAGACACCCTTGAGCCTGAAAATCTTATGAGAAACTCACTATTCCCCAATCCTCTATCCAACCATTCTTATAAAGAATTACCATTAGTAAAGTGCTTACTCCAAGTAAATTTGGATCCCTCAAAACCTAAATCAATGAAGCCATATTCATCAATTACATCTCGGAATTGTTGCATTTGTATGTGACTCCTCAATGCTCCCCCCAATTTTTCATCATATCTACTGATTTCATTGAAATCCCCCGCACAAAGCCATGGAATTTCTGATCTATTGTTTAAACTCCTCAATTCATTCCAAGCTTCCATTCTCTTATGAGTTTTAGGCTCTCCATAGAATCTAGTGAATCTCCATTATGTTTCCCTATTTTTGTCTAGGGTTACATCAATAAAATACCTATGTGAATCCTCAATAGTTACATGAACATCATTTTCTTAGAACAACACCAATCCTCCACCTCTCCTCCCACTACAAACCTCCCACTTGTGATCAAAGTTTATGTTGTGAAGTACTCGTTCTAGCCTAACTTCGTCTACCCATGTTTTGGCTAAAAACACGATAGAGGGATCTTTTGCCTGGATAATGTTTCCAAGCTCTTTCTTTATACGTAGGTTCCCAAGTCCACGACAGTTCCATACTAAGAGATTCATGGCTCCTGGCAGGGCTAAGCAATAGCCTCCACCATTTGAGAAGAGAATTCAACATCATCCGTCAAAACCTGTTTCTTGTTGCAAGGTAATTCAGAATGATCATCAATTGTAGAAAAACTTCTTTTACATGGACCTATGTATTCTGCCTGAGCCACCTGCTGCGTGTTCTTGCCTCTGTCCAGCCTAGTCCAAGTGCCAACTTTTTTGGTTGCCCTAATAAGTTCATGCCCCTCACGTGATAGAGAGTTAAGGGTGGACGTGTGAGCATTAGGGTTTGCTTGAGCTGCTTCTTGGGATTGATTGCTGTTGGAGGGATTACTCGGGGCATTAATTGGAATAAATCCAATTGGTGCCGTTGGAGTTACTGGACAGCTATTAATAGACTTTTCGTGGATGTGTATCCCTATTTTTTCTGCATTAGCTCAATCCGAATGTTGTGGAGAGAAATTAGGGTCTTGAGCTTTAATACCCGTGTAACCACTTCCTGAATAATGAGCCTCATTAATTGTGTCGGTTTTCTCCCATAAATGACCCTTGAATGAGTTGTCCGATGAGTCCAGGCTGTGCACCACCGTGACCTCCTCCCTAGCTCGTGGTTCACCATTGATTTCATCGCCATCTTCAGGTCTGGCTTCAGTACTATGTGGCTTTAATGTTGAACATTTTTTACTATAAAAACCTAGAACAGCCACCATACTTTGCTTTGACAAAAAAAATGGTGGAGCTCGTAATGAAGGTCTAAATTGCTTTTGTGTTTCTGCTAGACTTCCTTCACTATCCAGCCATATCTCGTAGTCACGATCCGAGTGATCCAATTTGCCACACCAATAACAAATATTAGGTAAACGCTCGAACTTGAACGTGAACCAAGATTTTTTTTTCCTTTGTCCATAGATACAACTTGGCCACGGCAAAGGGGTAGAGATACATCCATCTCCACTCTAATCCTCATAAAATCACCCCCCTCTATTTCAGCTAGATCAGTAGAATGTACAATATTCCCAACAACTTCACATATTTTCTTTACTGCCTTAACATTCATATATCTATAGGGGAGCCCATGAACTTGAACCCAAAATTGAGTCTTCTCAAATTTCAGTTCTTCCATTGCCACGCTCTTATCATATTTCTACATGATCTCCAAGTGCTTATCAAAACACCATGGTTCGGTATTAAGGACCTTCTGCACTTCATGTTCACTTTCAAAAATGAAAAGAATCACATGATTGCCCAAGTTTTTGATCTTAAATCCACTCCTTGAGCGCCACAATGGAGTAAACGTTTTTGCAATGGCCTCAATGTTAAGAGTCCGTTTTGTAAGGAACTTTGCTGCTATGATGTGTTCTTGAAGGTGAATTCATCTTCCAAACAGCAGCCAGGTCCCTCTCTCTCCGAAAGCGATAAGTTCGGCCACTTTTGAGATAGTTCTTCCATGTCTAAACTATCTCTAGGCATAAGCAAGAAAGTTAAAGAAGCACAATGTGTTTCCCTATTCCCTTGAAGAAAAACCCAACTAGCCAACGAACTAACACTGTTAGAATGTGTAGAACAAAAAACCTTAGTAGAAGGTACGGCAATTCTACTACTTAAGAGAAGTTTGGAGGAATTTCTTAGCTACAGAGAAACTTTTTGTCTCGTATCCCAACATCACTTTGTGGTTTATGAGCAAATATAATATAAGTTCCGTATCTAGTTCCACACAGACAAATAAAAATCCAAAGTTGTCGGCCAATTTGTGAGTTCATCCTTGAGGGCCCAAAGTTCAGCCATGGTACTAGAAGTTCTTCCCTGTTCAGTTTAACCCAAATTGGGTTTGGTCCATTTGACATGGATCAGAGTTCTGGAAAACATCTAAAATTTACTATGCTTTCCCATCTCTCTAGCATTAGCCAAACAACTAGGATCAGCTAACTCATGCATCACATAGCGCTGGATTGTTGTGAAAACTTGTGTATCATCAGCAGAAGTGAGATAACTCTAAAAAGAAATTGAGAAAAATATTGGAGAAACAACACATAGCTATTATTGCTAATTTCACTAGTTGAAACACATTGACTATAATGGAGTAAAATTGTCTACTGTCTCATAAAGCTGGAGATTATAATTCCATTTGTTTGGTTCTATGATGATCAATGCCAACGACCATTATATCAATGAGCAACCATCTATAGTCATGTCAAAATATAACTAGATTTCTTCTGCCGACCAGTGCCCTATCTATCAGACAACGTCTGAAGTCTGAAGCTTTAAATCACTTGCTCTTCTTTGGTTCTCTTGCATATTGATCTATCAATGCTTCGACATCTTTCCAGAACAGTCCCTCCACCAAAACTCCATCCTTTGTGAACCTGTAACATCACAAGAGACTAGAAATATGAACAGGGTGTATACCAATGCACTTCAAACGTCCAAAAACAAAAAGATCAATGTCAGTGTGTGTGTATGTGTGTGTGTGTGTGTGAGAGAGAGAGAGAGAGAGAGAGAGAGAGAGATAGAGAGAGACCATTGAGTAACACTTTTGGTAAATTGTACAGGTTCATTTGCAGAAACTGATTTCGGATCTGAACTTGCTATGATAAGTGTGTACATATCAGAAAATCTGGGCAATTTGGAAGACACCACCAAGCCAGTGCTGGTAAAGGATCCCTGCACAGAGAAATTGCAACAACTAAGATGGGAAACAGATGAAAATATGTCTGAAGTCAAGCACGAAAAATTTAGCAGAGATTGATGCATAATACAACCAAGCAATGTAAACAGATGGAGTCTTATTAGGTATTAAATTAGCAGGAATATCTTCTTCTTTTTAGCAACCTGTTGATTTACTAAAGAAGCCAATATTTCGAGAAATTGCCTTTCTATTTGTTTCTACTTTGATAAAGCACAAGTTTCTAGCCTTTAGAAACATATAATGCCATTCCAAGATTTCTGAGCTTACAGGTGGCTTTGAAAGACCATGAAGGCTAGACCTCAAAAAGGGTGTTAAGTTTGCAATGGAAAGATCTAGAAAGAAGCTTAAATAATGAGTATCTTAAGTTGGCTTTATGACAAATAAAATTTGTCACCCACTCCACCCTGTTTGGAAAGAAGAATTCCCCCCCTTTTTTTTTTCAAGGAAATTTTTTTTGGGGGGTGGTTGTGGGGTGACCTTACCCTACACCCTTTCTTGCAAGTAAGGAGGTGTTGTTTGAACTAGAGTTCATTGGCATAAACATAATTCGATTGATAAAGAAAAATAACACATGAAAATCCTACAGAAAACAGCTATCCAAATGCCTTAAAGCATTAACTTAGACAAAACAAAGATCCAAAATCTACAAAAAAAAGGAACTCCGCAAAATGGATTAGTACAAAGAACTCAATATAAACATCGATCTCAGAAAGACATAATGCATATTTTAATCTTTTTGTTTGATAAGTAAGACATATAGCATATTTTATCTTTAGCAACACTAGTTCCTCATTTTAAAGATTCTTAAGATGAAGATTCTTGTGTACACATCCTGTGTATGAAAGAAACCTTTCTCCATTCTAATGAAATATTAGTACTTAAAAAAAAAAAAATATATATATATATATATATTCTTGTGTTATCTTCCTGATGCACCAAGTTGTCCTACTACTCTTTCTTCCAGCTTTTCATACTAACCACAGATCCCTCATGAACGTTGGGGGTAAACAATCCAACCAAGTCAAAGATAACTACCAGAAGGTCAAGATCCCTGGATAACAAGAAAGGAAGAAAGATAAGATGTTCTCACTCTTTGTTACATTCACTCAAAGAACACGATCATAATTACCAAACCCTCTGTAACCAAGCTAACCCCTCCAAACAAAGCCACCTCTGAATTCAGACACAACAAGAGTTCCCGGCAGTTCATTTTTCTACAGAAAATCTAACCTAACATCTCAGCTACTAAGAAAAAAAGATGAAAGGATTAAGATAAAAAATGAAGTTCCCTAGATGTCTCTCTCTCTCTCCAGGTCTCTCTTTTTTTTTTTTTGGATAAGTGCTTTTACTCTCTCCAGGTCATCATGCATTCTCCAAACCAACTCATGCTAGTACATTGTGCCTTCCAAAAGAAGATTACAAATGCTTCTAATCCACAACCACAGTGCATTCTATCCCTTGAACAAACTATGTAATCCTCAATAAGGGCTTCCATTCATAGAGAGCGAGGGAAACACATGCTATTGGCACAGACAGACAGAAGTAAATATAAAAAATTTCATATCTAATCCCATGCCTTTACCATCAAGCCACTATGAGATTAAGAAGCTATAAGTACAAGTGGATATGAATTATACAACTGATGCTTTAGTTTGAAGAATACAGTATACCATCTAGAAAACTAAACTCTAATGATTCGACAGTTATGCCTCCAGTTGACTATCTTGTGCAAGCAGTGTCAGTATCAACAAAATCAATTATGGAAGGAATGAGAATACTCTTTAACCCTATGTTTGGTTTGAGGGATGAGAATGGCAGAGAAGAGAAAAAGAATAAGGGAGAAGGAAAAAAAAAAGGGACCCAGTTATAGATTTTTTTAACAAATTTAGCTCATTTTCTTCTCTCATGCTATCCAAACAGTGGAAAAGGTTTAATTTCTCTTCATTTCCCTACTCTTCCTCTCAAACCAAACATAGTGTAATAGATAATAGATTGCCACTGAAAGACAACTTAGTACAGAAGATTAATAGCATTACCTCATTGATGAGAGAAGTTCTTAACTAATCTAAGAAGCATAGAACACAACCAAACAAATTTTGCAGAAAAAAGAAGAACCCAAGGGACTGGCATTACAGCTCAGTTCTTCCCAATTCTTTTAAGAATTTTCAAAATAATCAACATCCAATTATCTCCATCCTAAGTTGCACTACTATTGGCAAAAAGAACAAAATGGCTTATGAAGCAGATTGTGGACACTTTCCCCAAAATATCAAATGTCAAAATTATGGTTAAATAATTATATATTAACCGTTACCCAACAGCTAAAGCTTTCAGGACATTAGTTATTTATCATAGTATAAGAGCAAGGGGTTCTAAGTTTGAACACCGCACCATTTTCTAACAGCTTAGGTTTTGGGACAATCAATAACATATCATCTTAACAATATATATTGCTTACACAAAGATTTATAATATGTAAAGGCAATCATGATGTTAGTTAATAAAATGTCTACGGATTCAGAACGATTATGCTTTTCTTAACTTTCCTAGCTGAGATGACACTCCACAGAAGTATACATAAATACTCTTTGTGAATCCTTTAAAATTAAGTTACTGACATTTATCTCGTCGCATATATATCGGGTAATCCAATTTTTTCTTTTCACAAACACATAATATGTCTAAAATCTAAATACGAACACATTGTGTACAATTATAGTTCTAAGTTTCCATCTAGAAAAAAGAGAACTCACCGCAGGAGGATAGGTGAACAGAATCGCATTCTTCTCCTTGGTGTATATGATCAAATGCAACAATCCATTGAACACTACATACGTACCCACAGTCAAGGATCACAAACTTCAAAAATCACATCAATAATTGAAAATTAACTTCAGAAAATCACATTTTCTGACCAGCCAAACAGAAATTAACAAAGGAAAAAAGAAAAGAAAAAAAAAGGATATAATGCGATGCAAGCGATGAGAAAGTCTCTGTTCTCAGGGAACTTCTTCTTGTAAAACTGAGCAACAAGAGCAATGACAATGATAATCGTCCCCATCACCAATCTTATATTGCTCATCCTCACGTCCTCCACATATCCACGATTCGTTACGATCTAAAATTCAAAAAAAGAAAAAAAAATCAAAATCAAAATCAAAAAAATTGAAATCAAAATCACGAAAAGAATAAGAAGAAATTGATTTTGATTTTTCACGGATCTATAATTTAGGGTTTAATTACCTCGGAGACAGACTCGTCGAGGATGTGCTTGATGGAGTGATGGTCTAAGAGATTGGCCTTCTTAGGGTTTTTGGTGGCCACGGCGTCTGGTTTTTTGTCTGGCATTTTCTTTTTTTCTTCGGGGCTGAGAAAATTGCAGCGAATGTGAAATGGGGGAGCTGAGACTGAGCGTGAGCGAGCTAGCTAGCTTTGTCGCAGTGTGTAGATTCAATGTCGTTTTTATGGTGCGGTCTAATCATACGCCGGGGTGCGTAATGCGCTGATTTTAAATATGGTAACGTTTACCATATAATAACGTATTGAAGTCTATTGACTCCTTTTTTTTTTTTAGGTAAAAATTGACTCTTTGCTTATCAAAAAAAAAAAAAAAATTGACTGTATATATATATATATTTTTTTTTTTTAGTATTTGGTTGGAAAAAGATGTAAATGAAAAAAAAAACAATTTGATTAGTGGAAAATAAGTTCAATAAAGTGGAATTTAAAAAAAAATTTACTTATTTAACGGAATATTACAAATAAGCCTCACGCTACAAAAAAAACTCTCTCTCTCTTCATATATCGTCTATTGACCGTCATTAAGTACCTTTGGTTGATTTTATTTTATTTTATTTTTCCAAATAACCTTTTTCTACTCAAGCAAGTTACATTCACTGTCTAGTTTCCCAATTTCGGGTATATTTTTCAATTTAAGATTCCTACATGATCAAAAGAAAAAAAAAATTCTTCACTTGGGGTTTATTTTCTTGAATGAAATATTTTATTTATATATTTATTTAGAATTATAGGAAAAAATATTAATGATTTATATGTAGGCCAAATAATAGAAAATGTTTTTGGGCTTATTTTTAGGGTGGCAAACCACACATAGGAAAGCAAGTCATTTTCTTCCTCTCTTTTTTAAGCAGTAACGTGTGTAGAGTTGGGTATTGAACTAATATAAAACAATTCCAAATGGAAAATTGTATATAAGAAAAATTGGTGTATTTTAATCAACAGTTAGGTCGTTGGAAAGAAGTACTAGTATTATAGACCATAAAAAAATAAAATAATAAAAAATAATAAAAAAAAGGTGTTAGAAAATAGAAATAATTATGGGTCACCTCTTCTCCTCCTCCAAAAAATGCTTTAGAAAAATTAAAAATCTAAATTTCAATGGTAGTTGTTGAGGCGATTGTCTGTGTTATTGAAGCAGCAGCGTAGGTGTTAAAAGAAAATTAATTTTTTGACGTGACAACCAAGTTTTATTGGCGAAATATTCGTCTTGAACAGGGCAGAACTTTAGTATAAAATGTATTTTTTGAGATGATATTTTGTTTGTAAAGGTAGTAATATTGTTTTAAAATGGACAAGTGTAGCCTCGACTTCTACTAGATTTCTGATTCCATTTATCTTTTTTCAAATTGGAAAATGATTGATATTGCATGATAAAGTTGTAGGCACTGTTGACTCCGCGGCGTAAAACGTGAGCGTGAGCAGTAATATGTTATATTGTGCGTCGATGGTATCTTGAATTTACCAAACATGTACCTTAAGGTGTGAGACAATGATTATACATGCGGTTCCTTTTTTTGTTCCTAAAAAAAAAAAAAAAAAAATTGTAGGCACTTCAACCTGGCCCATTGCTAATAATGTGTGCTTACATCTAGACTCTAGTGTGGGGCTGTTTATTAATCATTACTTTTTTGTTGCAGGATCAATTCTCACTAAGCTCTCTCAAGTCTCAACCAGTGATTCATATGGCAGTCCTATCTTATGCACATTAATGTGGGAATGAACGTATGAATGTACTATTGGAGGTATTTTTGCCCCTTGAGAGGGTAAAAATTAATGTTTCAGCACTAGTACTACTACACATCTTTTTGAGAAAAGTTTTGTTGCATATAGAATTAGGTGGCAGCAAAAAGAAAGCAATGTGGTACAAGGTTGCTTAAAGTATGTGTTACGAAATGCAACGATTGTGAGAAAAACATGATAACTAAGTGTTAAACCTAGGATAGTATGGATAAGTTGTGGAGATCCAACTCCTTTGTCAGCTACAGGATTGGTTGTCCTCCTGATATTGTAAATGAACAAGATCACACTGTTGAAAATTGTGAGCTTCTTGATTTCCGGAAATGGAATATTCCCAAAGTTGATACTAAAGCTATTTACAAAATTAGCTGAGCTGAAACCACTTTTCATCCCATTTACAAAGTGAGAACTGTTGAACAAATATTTTTTACTTCAAAAACTCATGAAAAATGTTGTTTGTTTTCTAAAAGAAATATTAATGACTTCATTGCTAAAAAACTCAGTTATTTGCATATTGGTATGGTTCAAATTACTGTTAAGCCACTCACTAGAAAATGAATAAATGCTTCTACTCTAATGTGTTTAAAAAAAAATAGCAAATAAAATTATACACGTTGCTTTCTTTTTACTGCCACATAACCCATTATACAACAATTGCTGCAACAATTGCTGCATGGTAACATACAGTAAAACCGTTCCCCATCTTTTCTTTTCTTTTTTTTGGTGGCTAAATGGTATCCGTCAAAAAACACACCAATCTTATTTATGCATTACGTGTACATAAATTTCTACTTAACCAAATGAAGTCATACACGTTGCAAAAGACACCCATTTCGGCGTGATTTGGAAGAGGCGGTTGATTGAAGGCAGATTCCTAGACTCAAATATGAGTCATATTACTTTGGGCAAATCTAATGGTGCGTTTGGATTGAGGGGAAAGGAGGAGGAGTAGAATATATTTGACATAAAATTAGCCTATTTTTAGCCAATTCTACTCTACTCTCCTCCACTCCCCCCCTCACTCCAAACAAGCCCCAAGTGTTCTTGATTCCATTTCCGTAATGATATATCCACAATGAAAGAAGGCTATGTGTCGCATTAGGAAATCTAAAGAATATAACAGGATTATAATCCTAATATAATATTTCCAATCATATATCCTTTTACATGATTTTATTTTGGCATACATGTTTTCTGATGCTGTCTCACACTTTAAATAAACAATTATCTAAGTGACGCCCCACTGTGACTGTGAAAAGAAAAAGAAAAAATGGAGGGGAGGAATCAATATCATAGAGGCTTTGATTTGACTGCACTAGCATCCTTAGTAAGCAAGAACCGAGCACCCTTCACAAGTTCTTCCTTAAACATGAATAGAACAGCAGCAGCAAGAACACTTTGCACGATTTTTGTACTCATCCCCTTGTAAAAGCCATAGAAGCCTTCATAACGGATCATCTTTAGAACTGCATCCAATGTTCCTGAATTGAAGAATAAAATACCTACAGAAATGAGAAATCGATCTCTTTAGCATGAATATGGTTCTGCCTGGAATTATCAAAATTACCCTCACAAAGATTTTTCTAATATTTCAAGGACAACCCAATCAAATAGACACGATCATGCTGCAGAGTGCAGACAAGACATACAACTATAGGAAATAATACTTTTAGAATGCATGGCTCAAGTAAAGATCATCAAAACAATTCAAACCTTTATAATGATGTCTTTTATCTCCTGTAGAAACCTGTCTCACTTGAAGCCTCGACTGCATTTGCAAGAGTATTAACAAGATAAGTTACTAACAAATTGGTGCAAATTTAAATAGGTCAAAATAATACTTTGGTCTTTGAAAGCATCTTTCAATATATCTACTAACAAGGTTATTAGTTATTACAACCAAGGCAAGGACAGATATGAAGGTTTGTAATACCATTTCATATATCATTGGATGGCCAAATGCCTCGGTGTAATAGTTCTCTTTCCAGTTTTACAGTCATAAGCTAAATCTCAGCCAGGACATCTGCTGAAATTTAATAGTTTTTGCAAGATTTTCCTTTTTTTTCAGGACAGATATTTCTTGCCTGTTATTTACTGAGACAATTTTGTCTCAGCCCACCAAAACCAACACTTAGCTAAAATTAAAAAACAGGGCATGACATGATACTTGGGACTGGTAGGAACTAATATACCCACTTAAGCTTTCTTTATCAAAATTAGTCGAACTTAAGACATTTCAATCAGGTTCACAGAGTTTAACTTGGGAAAGCTTGGTCCAAAACAAGAAGATTTAATTTATCGCAATTCATTCAACTTGTGACTTAAGTCTACACTGCTTCATAAGCTCATTTCTAGAAGCAGATATGTATACCTTAACAACTAAAAGACGATACGTCACAATGGTAGCTCTGAGTTTTGCCAAAGCGCCAAGAAGAAATATCTACCAAAACCAGACATTTTATCAGTTCAAAAAGTAGCATTTGAGGGGGAAAGAAGCAATATATATCTAAAATAGAAACCACCAGAATGGCCAAACCTCAACAGCAGTCACTCCATTGTCGCCCTTCCTATTCAATGCACGTCTTTTCTTCAGCTTCTTCAACATGGTTTCATACAGCATGAATTGAATGGAAGGATTGCTCACCTGCGATCAATAGCAGGAAGAATCAGTGATGCCCCTTGGCACGTGCAAGAGTTACTTATCACGTACCATGAACAATGTTGGGAATACACCTTTCCAGAAACCCCAAACTCCAGCTTCGTCAAAGACTTCTTGAATCTGTTAATGTTCCTCATTAGATTACAAAAAAGAAACAGGCATTGAACCCCACATCATATGAATCATAAAACTTATGTACATGAAGAGGTTAACAGAAAAAAATTATGCCTGTCATCCAAAATTTTATGCCTGTATAGATATAGATATATTGCAAGCTGTCCACAAGTCAGAAACCCAGCAAATGAAAAAAAAGAACATTAGCAGCGCTTTAAAATCATCAAACCAATCCTTAATTTCTCTACTCCTAAGATGCACTACTAATGCACTACTTTTAATGCTCAGAGATCCAACTGATCAGTACTTGAACTTAAAGTTATATGTTTGTAAATTTTGGTGTAAGTCTCTCTTCAAGAAACTGATCAGATCATCAAGCAATTGGCTGACCACTCTAGATATCAAATATCTTGGAACACAGTGATAATGTTAACAAATACAATGGATAAATAATTCCCTACTTCCAATCACATATATAAAAGGACAAAATTTTCCTCCAAGCTAGTTTGGATGAAAGTTCTTCCAAGTTTCAACGCAAGACACAGAGTGGTTCAAATGATCATCCACATGTTACATTAATCACACTTATTTAATAGTCATGCAACTTGTTTAAATTATAAATGAGTCATGTGATTAAAATACACGTGGATGGTCATTTAATTGCCACATAATCAGTTGAAGACCATGCCTCATGAAACGAAGGTCACTAGTTCGAATTCCACCTGCCCCCTCCCCTAGAGGCCAAAACAAATTTATTTATTAAAAAAAAATCAGTTGGAGGATATTCCTCCTACCTGGTTCAGAGAAAACTTTATCCAATGTATAAAATATCTTGAATATTATCATTTCCCTATAGCAAATCCTCTACCAGCACAAAATATGATTCATTTAGGTGATATATGACCATGACAGAATCATGAATGTTTTCATACATATTGTATAGAAGTTTGGAACCAATAGGAGAGGTTGTCTTATGAGCTGTAATGTCAACCATAAATGGGGAAAAATTCAAAACAAAAAAATAAATAAAAATTTATTATTGTACCTACCGCACGGTTAGTTCCATAGGGAGGAAGCTCACTTGCATCAAGAATTGTTTTGTTTGGATCTACTGACAGCATCTGACTCTGATCAGGCTGAAATCTTCTTTGAGGTTTTTGTATGCGTCCGCTGGGAAAAATTAGTTAAGTGATAAAATTAAAAAGACCGAAGTTGTAGACTAGCTCAGAGTTTTGGGGGAAGAGATTATATTTCAGTTTGTACAAATTAGTTCCAATCATGGAGAAGAGTGCGCTTGATGAAATTAGTTATTTAAATCAGAGAAATACAGATCATAAGAATTAAATTTTGAAACAAGAGTATGCTTTGTGACATTAGTAATCCAAATAAAAAAATGATTATTAATTCATAGGGAATTTTTAGAAATTTTGAAAGAATATAAAAACAAAAAATAAATATAGGTTAATACTTAAAAACAGGAATTAAAGATATACTTTTAGGCTATTATCCTGCAGTGTTTTTTTGCAATTAGACAAGGTTTAACAGGGGGGAGGGGGGGGGGGGGATTTATATCTACAGCTCAATGTTCCCTGCTAAATTCATGAGACTCTGCCCCATATGAGTTTCCAACCATCAGTACAACATAACATTATCCTAGGAAACAGAAACCATGATATATCCACCACTAGTAGATTTCTTATACTTACAAAGATATCAGGAATATTATTTCAATGGTCATGTGAAGTGCTATGAAGTCGGCATGGATAAACTTAATCAGAAGTACTTCCGATACTATTTTCAAATGTAACTTAACAACAACAACAAACAGAGCTTAGACCTATAATTTTTGGGGTTGGCTAGGAAAAAATATGAAGAATTCAAAATTTTGTTCACTTTCATATTTTAATGCATTTAAAAAATAAAAAAAAATAAAAAGTTTGAGGCTCATGTCACTTTGCCTTTTACCTGCATGCGTGTGATGACTACCCATATAGGGTTTGTCAAAAGCACATTCACACACCTACAAAAGGAAATTTCCAAGCAACTATTACACAGCAAATCACATGAATTCAAAAAATAATCGGAAGGGAGATGACAATACAACAACTATCATACAAAATCAAATTTGAGACAACTAAGACTTGATTGCTATGCTCATTGGTTTTTTTTGTTGGGGGGGGGGGGGGAGGGGATAAAAATCACAGGAAACAAAGAACTGAAGATATTGGGAGTCTGTGAACTAAATCAATTACCCTGATAAAGCAGCCACCCAAAGTGATGTAAGCATTCCAACTCATCCATCACCGACCCCTTTTTTCATACGTTCAAGCAAAGCAGCTTCGGCCTTGTTCCTGAATATTTGATAGAAATAATAATAAACACCATGTACCATGAAAATGTAAGTATATAAGAAGCCAGTACTCTAAAACCATTAAGTGCAGATTTATGGAATGCAGGTCAATATACAAAGTTAGAAACTCATTTTTGAGCCAAAAGGACCTAACATGTTCTTATCACGCCGGTACTAGAGAAGTTAAGATTGCCATAGAAGATGCAAGGGAAAAATAAAACGTAATAAAATTATATGGGTAGTCTTCATAACAAATTTTCGATTGTATTAAGAAAAAATGGCAGTTAAATTTGTTATTCCTAATGAGCTAAAATGAGCTCTCTCCGCTTTTAGATAGCCATTACTAGACAACATAAAGTCCATGATATAAAGTTCGGAGGTCCACTAGACATATGGGCTATACAACTGTAGGTACTCATCTCCAATTCATTAAAATCTTAATGCCTGATGATAGTAGAATTTGAAACCAACTCTTTGGAAACAAATATTACCAGCTAATTAAAACTAAAAAAACTAAGATGCAAAACACTGGGGATTAACATTAAGCACCAATCTAATTACAAATTTATGATTGGTTATGGATAGCAATCTTTTAGGCCGACAGGCGACAAGACAAACTAAAAGCCGAGGGCAGTGCAGATAACATGTTACAGAAAATGAACGCAAAGAAGTGACTACTGAAACATTGACCATTGGGAAGAAGCATCAACCAACAATCAAATAGTGCATGCCACCTCAGACACCAAGTAGGATAAAAAAAGAAGAGAGTATAATGTTATTACTACACCACTTCAGACACTAGAATTTTATAGAATAATTGAGGCCAGAGAGGTTTGACTTGGTACAACATTTAATACGGGAGTTTCTAGTAAGGAAGAATCATCTTAAGAGATGATTAATCCCAATATATTATACCTTTTTGCATTTGATGACACCAACAGAAGCAACTCCAACACTATGTCCTTCCAATTCAAGTGTACAGACTCCAGCAGCTTTACATACTCTTAAAGAAGATTTTTTTTTTTAACAAAAAAAGGTTTTGCACATTTGAACTGCCATCATGGAGAAACTAATCAAGTTTTAAAAGTAACAAAGCTCCATATATATAAGATTTAACCAAAAGAAAAAAAAAATACCATTCATTCTTTCATTTTAATCCTGCTTGAAGCATTTGCTTTAGTTTCATACTGTGATTTTTTTTTTTGGATAAGTAGTGAAAGAGATTTACTTGCAATGGACTGGGAAGGAATTTTCAAGAAATTCAATTGAGTTGGAGCCCAAAGGCAAAGAGGGAAGCAGCTGGTTGGTTCCAATACCTTAGTAAGGCAGAAGAAAAAAGGACTTGTGGAGGACCTGAAGCTTGGCAGAAAATCTGATCTGGAAGAGAGATCTTCAGATGGTTGAGGGATCACAGGTCCTCAATGATGCTTCTTTTTCCCTTTTTTTTGGAAAATAAAAATAAAAATTCTTTAAACACATAATTGCAAAAGGACATTGAAATAGGTTCCTATATAATCACAGAGGCATTAAAACTACAAAAATGTGACTTAGATGATGGGTAATTTGACATTGCCTTCAATCATGAATCAAACAAAAAATCATAATTATTTTCTATATCCTAGTTAAGATACCCATATAGAATTCAAAACCCCAAAACCCTTAAATCTGTACCACCAATTCTACATAACCCAGAAACCCAAAAAAAAAGGATCACAAGCAAATTTATAACCAAACAAATCATCTACATAAGAAGACACTATTTTCTTTTATAAGTACATAAGAAAATACATTCATAATAAATTCCTCTAGCTTCCTAAAGAACTTCACAATGTACAAACCCCAAGTCTGGGACACAGTACCCAAATGCACAAATAGAATTCATTAATGAAGAATTTTGGGGAAAAAAAGTCATGAACAAATGGATTGCACAAATAACTAAGCAACAAGTATTCCTTAAATAATTACAAATGTCTCATTAGTTCCACAAAATAACAAACTAAAATTAGTAAATATGATCTACCACTAGTTAAGCTCATATGCAAGCCCATTTTATGCCAAAAATAAAATTGAATTTCTTCTTTCATACACTTGTTTAAGCATCCACAACATCAAACATTGGATTTTATGATCACCAAATCATCAAGTTATTTTTGCACCATAATGCAACCAAAGTTGCAAATCTTTCATCACATCAAAAACTTCTTTTGCCTCTGTCAGCTTCCCTTCTTTGCAAAGTGTGTCCACCAATATGTTGAAGGTATGCACATTTGGCATGACCTTCCTTTGCACCATCTCACTCAACAAAGTAGTAGCCTCCCTGCATCGGCCAAAATTGCATAGGCCTTGAAATAAGCACGTGTAAGTGATAATGTTTGGTTGAATGCCTTTACTCCTCATTTCAGATAAAAATTCAAAGCTTCAGTTACTAATTTGTCCTTACATAAATTGTCAATGATTGTGCTATAGTGCACCACATTAGCTTTAAACTTCCTCTCTTCCATCTTCCTAAGCAATCTAATGGCCATATCAGTCTTACCAATCTTACACAGAGCATTTAGTATCGTTCCACAAGTAACTGCATCCGGTTCATGCCCACTCTTCTCCATTTCTTCTACCAACCTCACAGCTCCAGCAATTTTACCTTGAAGACAGAGGCCTTTGACAAGAGTGTTTAGAGTTATATGGTTTGGTTGATAACCAAGTTTGAAAATTGTTGCTAAGACAGAGAACCCAAAATCCAGACGGTTTAAATGGCAGAAGCAGTTAATCAAAATAGTAAGAGTATAAAGATCAGGAGAGATACCAAATGATTCGATTTGTTTAATTAGAGTAATGACTTGAGAGTAATGTTTCATTCTCGCAATGGCACCCAACAACTGAGTGAAATCCACAATGGAAGGCAAAGGGCTTGAGTGAAGCATTTTATCAAACAGGTCTAAGGCATGATCAAGATTCCTAAAGCTTCCAGATTTGCACTCATTTCTCACATATTCCAACAACCCATTTGGGCTTTCCGCATTTTTACTACTGGCAAGAGTAGAATAATAATGATAATAAGAATGAAATGGAAGGCTTACTCTAATTCTCAAACGATTGGATATAGAAAGAAAAGAGCTTGTTGATTTAGCAGAAAAACCACCCCTACCCATTTCCCTGAAGAAGAAGCAGCAGCAGTTCTGACAGTAATTCCGTTTCGGATCGGATTTCGGTGGAGCTCCGGAGCTTCAATGGAGATAGCCGTGGCAGACAGAAGCAGCAGTGACTAGTGAGAGAAAAAGATCCGCGGTGGCAAACCACAGAGTAACATAACATAAGGTGGGTTTTTTTTTTTTGTTTTTTTTAATGACTCGAACTTTCTATATATAAAAAGCACCAATGCGCAAACAATGCCACTTTGGTTTGATTTGTTCAAGTAGATGTGTCAATATTCAACCCAATTCGTGAATACGGCACAAACTCGACATGAATTTTTACAGATTAGAGTTGAGCCTTAATGGGTTTAGGTCATAAATGAGTCGACTCGAAAATGACACAATAAGAAACGTGTCATAAGTGAGTCAACTCGCGTAACTTACAATAGACACATTTGACACGTCAATTTATTTGTGTCGACCCAAAATGACCTACTTAACACAACCCGTTTAACTCGTATAACAAATAAATATTCATTTTATTTTAGATTAGTCAAATACCTTTTATATCCAACATATATTTTTTAAAAAGAAAAGTAAGTAATTACAAAAACTTGTAAGTGATGTAATTGGAAATTGAAACTTTACAAATACTAGATCTCTAAACCCTACAAACCATAAAACTCTAAACCTTCTTATAAATATCATTTTCTTTTCTTTTTCCTAGTTGTACTACTCACTCTACTATCTTATAGACTTACACTCAATTCTCAAACTCAAAGTCTCAAACCGATTATTGCCCTCTCTCTCTCTCTCTCTCTTTCTCTCTAATGTGTTTAGTGAATTTTAGAATTAAAGAAAACCGTTTTCTTGATATTTCAAAATTCTGTAGTGATTTTTTCTGCATAATGTTTTTGCTTTATAAAATTTGAACCCATGTGCTGTTATTAATATATGAGATATATTAATTGTTGATTAAGGCCATGATTGTAGCTTTTGTCTTGTGCCGTGTGTTTTTTTTTTTTTTTGTTTGTTGGACTCCACTCCATCTACATATCTTGCAAGTGGGTTTATTAAGATAGTTTATAAACTAGATCTAATGGGTATTGCTTTGAAAATTGCTGAGGCATGATCATATTTTGTAACTTCTAATACTTATATGTATATTTTGGCATAGAACTTGCACAAATGAAATTGGATGAGCTTGTGGAAAATATTATGAATCTGGACATCAACAAAGAATCTATGGATGATAATCATAGTTATAGTCAGGATTAGTCTACTGTTTACTCCAATTCTTTCAATATTGATACTTAGCATTTGAGGAGTTCCAAGGACATTATATTTTTGTTGAACTATGTTATTTCATTTTTGATAAACTATGTTATTTTGAATTTAAGTTGAAGTATATACACTTCTTTTAGAGTGTAAAGAACTTATTTCTAGATGAATATCATATTTTTGTTTAACTATATTATTTTGAATGTGGGTTGAAGATTTGAAGTGTATGCACTGTTTTGGAGATGTAAATAAAATTATTTCTAGATGGATGTTATATTTAATATTATGTAGGTTGAAATGAGTTGTGTTACATTTGTGTCAACCCAACATGACTCGTTTATTAAGCGTGTTAAATGAGTTGGGTCAGGACAACCTGCCTTATTAATAAGTCGGGTTAGGGTTGAAGGATCATGACACGATTATTAAATGGGTTGGGTTAGGGTTGAGTCATTTAGCCGAATACCCCTACCTCGACATGACACAAACCCGATATGCTAACCCGAATTGACACCCCTATGTTCAAGTGGCACTGTAGCTACTATTTTATTTTTATTTTTTTCATTCAGTCGTCCGTTTGTACTTTTTTTTTTTTCTCTTAAATATTTACATGAACGGGCATGTATATTGTTATTCTAACACTAAAAATTTTACAATATTATTACAATTATTGAAGTGTCAATTTCTATAAGTCGAAATAAAATAATAAAATATGAAACAGTGACCAACCACAATTGAAAATAAATATTTTGTGAAAATGTTGTGACACTTGTTTGGTGTATGTGTAAAAGCTACCGTACTTCTGGTTTGTTCAATAGGCATTGTTCATCATTTTTTTTTCTTTTCAGTCATCAGTTTGTGCTCTTTTTAATATATATATATATATATATATATATATATATATATATATATGATATACTAAGTAACAAATTTCACAATATTTTCACAATTATTAAGTGTCAATTTCTTATAGATTGAAATAAAATAATAAAATATGAGATATATACTAACCACAAATAAAAATAAATTTTTGTGAAAATGTTGTAAACTTATTGTTATCATAATATTTTCACAATTTTTGAGATCTCAGTTTCTTAAGATCAAATAAAAAAAAATGTTAAGTGCACAATACTTTCACATTAATTTCACAGCAAACCATAGGTAAGCTACATTGATGGATAAAAAAGTTATATCGTCATGAGTCTATTTTAAAATCAGTAACAACTTGCCAACTAGAATTTGTTATGAAAATATTATAAGATACATTTCTATAAAATAAATAATAATATATCAGAACTGAAACTTACAACGGTTGAAAATAAAGTATTGTGAAAATATGTGACAATTTATTGTCTTCATAGACTTCTTTTTGGTTTAGTCAATTTTGGCAAGTAAAAATTCACTGTTTCATGCACAATTTTCTTTTGTTGATTTTTTGTTTGTGGTTTTTTAGTGTATGGTTTAAAGTAATTGTTCCAATTAAAACCAATAACAATTTACCACCTACGATTTGTTGTGTAAAATATTGTGGATGTAGCATTACTCTAAAATAAAATTATAAAATATCATACTAGGGCCCACCATAGCTAAAACAAAGGTATTGAGAAAATATCATGACATTTATTGTGTTCCTGATATATTTTTTTTTTAGCCAATTTGTTGAGCCAAAACTCATAGTTTTACGGACAGTTTTCTTAGGCTAACTTTTTTTTTTGACACGTAGTTAAAGTAAAAAACACATAGTTTTACTAGCAAAAAGAATTATGGAAAAAAGATTTTCCCCCTTTATGTTTGGGGTAGTTTCATCCTCTCCAATTTTAAAGTTGAATAATTCATTCCTTTATATTTCATGTAGACAAGTATATAGTTCCTACTATTACTCTCTTAGTTAAATCCTAACAAAATCTTATGATTCCTATATATTTCATTGTGCAATAACTAAAATGCCTCATTAAATTTTAATGTCCCAAAATTTTTTCATGTATTTTGAGTTTTATGTGTTAGTCATAATTAGAAAGTAAAAATGATGATATATGGTATTCTATTTGTTACATAGAGAACACTAATTTATTAGTGGTTTAAATCTTTTAGATTTATAATTTTATCTAATAAATACTTTAATAACATATGTCTTTTGTTATTTTGTTCTTTTTTATTTGTTTTCTTTCTTAAAAATGTGTTCATTAAAAACTAAGTAAGCTAAGCATCATAGTTAAACTCATAAAATAAAATGACAAAGCAGGAAGTATGAATAACAAAATATTCATTGCAAACGGTTGTAGGTATTTAATTTGATGAAGAGTTTCAATTGTAGCATATGTCATCATTTATTGTGAAAATTTAAATATTGTGATAATGCTTTATCAAAACTTAGTTGTTAATTGTTGAAAGATGATGACATTTGTTATTGTTCTTAATAGAATTTTCTTTGTGAGTAGTTGCTGTCTTTAGTAAATAGGTTATAAGAAATGAAAAAGTACTTTGTATTAAATGATACCGCGTCATCCATATCAAAATTCAATAAACGAGATACATGTGTGCAAAAATAACTACCAACTAACATATCTTTCAATTGTTAGTGGGTTAGTTATTTTTTACTGACATGTTTCATATTTATTAGATTTTGATACCACTAACATGGTATCATTTGATACCAAATACCATCTCCTAAGAATTATCATACTAAATAGATAGTCATATTTTAAATAACTATTCTAAATTTAAATGCATGGTTTGATAATACTTCAAAAAAAGATTCTATCTTAAATTTTCTCACTCAAGGGCATGCATGTGCCTTGCACGTGCAACCCTTACTAGTTTATTAAAAAAGAGTAAATTATAAGTTAACTAAGTATATTTAAAAGGTGTGAAAAATATCCTCGTTAAAGCAAAATTATGTTTGCAAAAAATTAATGTAATGCTAGTCTCGTCACATGCGCTCCACTTGCACATGCGATGAGTTTTTTTTTTTTTTTTTTTTTTTTTTTTTTTTTTAAATTTTGAGTTTAATATGATTTAATTTTTTTCAATTTCAATTTTACAAAAGAAACTAAAATTTAAGATTTGAAATAAAGTAAATTGCTGGGTTTAATGTGTGCTAGTTTATTTAGGAAAAATGTATTAACATGCGTAAGATATATTTAAATAGAAAGTGTGCTAATTTTTAGCAAAAAAATTTCTCTAGTAGTTTTTTTGTTTTGAATTTGTTAAATTATAATTTTAACCTCATTTTTTTCTTAAGAATAAGGATTATTTAATTAGATTAAGGGTATTTTTGAAATTTTTGAAACCATATATTTTTCTTAAGTATATTACTCTAATTATTTAGTGAAATCAATCAGCAATACCAATATATATATATATATATGTATATATATTATTATATAAAAGTAGAGACTTCATGCAAGAAAGTATGAGATTCAGCCAAGTGGCACACTTCTTGAAATGAGAATTAAACTCTCACCACATTCTTCGAAATTGTCATTAATTACTTTTTTTTGGGTGAATGCATCATCATTAATTTAATACTCTTTTTAGATACAACATAAGTAATTTACTAATTAAACTTCAAGTAATGGCTAAGATAAAGGGGTGTTAATTATTAATGACTCTTCGTAACCTTTGGTATAATTTTCTAAAAGCAAATGTTTATTTTTTACCTTGACAGTCGACCATTGGGCTTGAGGCTAATATTCGGTGTTGATACATTGATTGTATACATGATATTATACTGAATAGTAATAAATAGCAGAAATGGTAGTTACAAAATTCTTGCTAAATTGAAAGAATTATCATAAAATTGTTAATCTTTTAAAGTAAGTTATTGTATTTGAATTTATGAGAAGTAGAAGAATCTATTGGAGGTGCATTGGTCCAAGAGAACTAGGCTGACAAGTTGTGACATCTTGACTGTTAGAAATATATTAGCCCATTAGCATAGGCCCAAGCCTAATTCTACTTTGTGTGCAAGCCAAGTCTCCTACTTGTACTACAAGTCTATTAGTCTAGGGTTTAGTCTACTATATATACACATGTTATAATTCATTGTAACACAGGATTTGTACTACACTCTAATATATTATTGATGTAGTCCTTTAGGGTTTCCTCCTTAGATGTAGGCCGTTAGGCTGAACCACGTACCCCTTGTGTGTTATTGTGTTTTATACTTTATGCTTTCGCTTCCGTATCCATACTAGCATATTCAACATGGTATATCAATGCTAATATTTAACATGGTATCAGAGCCACTGCTCTAATCCTTTGGTGTGTCGCTCTTAAGCAGTCTTGTCTTCTTGGGTGTCATCTGCAGCCGTTGTTGTGAGCAGCATCACTGCCCCTACCGCGACTCCAGTACATCAAAGACCACTGCCTCGCCGCCACCATCGCTTCCGCCTCTCTGATCAGACCACAGATTGTACCATCGGAAAGAAATATCTCCGATCTACTTTTCTGTGAAATTTCATCGTCATCGGACCAGACACGCGCCCCCACGCGCCTCCACAATTCTCGGCGTCCCAGCCACGCGCCGCCAAGATTCTTCACGCGCCCCCACGCGCCTCCACGCGCTTCCACGCGCCGGAAACTCTCTTCCACGCGCCTCCACGCGCCGGTCACTCTCCTCCACGCGCCTCCACGCGCCGGACACGCGCCAGACACACGCCTCCACGGTCTGCTGACGTCATCATATTGCCACGTCAGCCCTAGTGAAGTCATCAGTGCTTACGTCAGCACACATCAGCTTGCTTACGTCAGCACACGTCATCCTGCTGAAGTCATCTACGCTGACCGTTGACCGTTGAGTGAGGTGTCATGTGATTGTAACAAGCAGAATCCATAAGCCAAGAGGTAGGAGACATACCAGATAAAACTGAGAGAGAAGAGGAATAAGATGCATTACCAACCATACGAATGACATTAGCGATGATATTTACAAGGTCATCTTTGGAAATGGAGAAAGTGGATCCAGAAGACTGAGACTGTGCAGAGACAGGAGCCATGGGTTGGACACTCTCAGTGTTAGCAACTGTAGCAGCAGAAGTAAAAACAGCTGATTTGTTGCGCTGATAGCAAGTCTCAATATTATGGCCAAAACGTTTGCAAAAATTGCAAAACCGTTTGTTGGATTGTTGGCGACGATTGTTGCAACAGGAAGCAAACTTGTCCTTATTCTTCATTTAGAAGCAAAATATGCAAAAATGGACTGCAAAAATGAAATCTACGCGAAAAACTGGATAAGAAGCACCTGAACTCCAAAAAAGTCAACCCTAAAAAGTCAACGGTCAACGCCCGGTCAAAGTCAACGGTCAACGGTCAGCGTAGATGACGTCAGCAGGATGACGTGTGCTGACGTAAGCAAGCTGATGTGTGCTGACGTAAGCACTGATGACGTCACTAGGGCTGACGTGGCAATATGATTACGTCAGCAGACCGTGGAGGCGTGTGTCCGGCGCGTGGAGGCGCGTGGAAGAGAGTTTCCGGCGCGTGGAAGCGCATGGAGGCGCGTGGGGGCGCGTGAAGAATCTTGGCGGTGCGTGGCTGGGACGCCGAGAATTGTGGAGGCGCGTGGGGGCGCATGTCTGGTCCGATGACGATGAAATTTCACAGAAAAGTAGATCGGAGATATTTCTTTCCGATGGTACAATTTGTGGTCTGATCGGAGAGGCGGAAGCGATGGTGGCGGCGAGGCAGTGGTCTTTGATGTACTGGAGTCGCGGTAGGGGCAGTGGTGCTGCTCACAACAACGGCTGCAGATGACACCCAAGAAGACAAGACTGCTTAAGAGCGACACACCAAAGGATTAGAGCAGTGGCTCTGATACCATGTTAAATATTAGCATTGATATACCATGTTGAATATGCTAGTACGGATACAGAAGCGAAAGCATAAAGTATAAAACACAATAACACACGAGGGGTACGTGGTTCAGCCTAACGGCCTACATCCAAGGAGGAAACCCTAAAGGACTACATCAATAATATATTAGAGTGTAGTACAAATCCTGTGTTACAATGAATTATAACATGTGTATATATAGTAGACTAAACCCTAGACTAATAGACTTGTAGTACAAGTAGGAGACTTGGCTTGCACACAAAGTAGAATTAGGCTTGGGCCTATGCTAATGGGCTAATATATTTCTAACAGGTGGAAGATGAACAGGTTAAAGATGAACAGGTGGAAGATGAACAGGTTGAAGACGAGCTACCCAACCCCAATCCTGAGCTTGGGTCTCCTGCTCCTGCTCCGCCTGAAGATCTTGCACAAGACATTCCACATCGTCACTCAACTCGGGTAAGATCTATTCCTGCACATTTACTTGACTATCATTGTTACACTGCTCTTGCTACACTACACGAGCCTCACACCTATCATGAGGCTTCCACTGACCCTTTATGGCAAATTGCAATGAAAGAGGAACTTGATGCATTATCTAAAAACCATACTTGGGATTTGGTGACACTTCCTCCTGGGAAATCTGTGGTTGGTTGTAAGTGGATCTACAAGATTAAGACTCGCTCTGATGGGTCCATTGAGCGCTACAAAGCTCGTCTTGTTGCAAAAGGTTTTACACAAGAGTATGGGATTGATTATGAAGAAACTTTTGCTCCGGTTGCCCGTATCTCATCTGTCCGTGCCCTCTTAGCTGTTGCTGCTGCCAGTAAATGGGACCTTTTTCAGATAGATGTCAAAAATGCATTTCTTAATGGGGATTTAAGTGAAGAAGTGTATATGCAACCTCCTCCTGGTCTCTCTGTTGACTCAAATAAGGTTTGCCACCTTCGACGTGCACTTTATGGCCTTAAACAAGCTCCACGAGCTTGGTTTGCCAAATTCAGCTCTACCATCTCTCACTTGGGTTACATGGCCAGTCACTATGATTCTGCCTTATTTCTTCGTCGCACTGACAAAGGCACTATTTTACTCCTCTTATATGTGGATGATATGATCATAACTGGTGATGACCTCAGTGGCATTCAAGAACTCAAGGCTTTTCTCAGTCAGCAGTTTGAGATGAAAGATCTTGGATATCTCAGCTACTTCTTGGGTCTTGAAATCACTCATTCTACAGATGGACTTTATATTACTCAAGCCAAGTATGCCTCTGAACTCTTGTCTCGCGCTGGACTCACTGATAGCAAGACTGTGGACACTCCAGTTGAGCTTAATGCGCATCTGACTCCCTCAGGGGGGAAACCATTGTCTAATCCCTCTCTTTACAGACGCTTGGTTGGCAGCTTGGTTTATTTCACTGTCACTCGTCCAGACATTTCCTATGCTGTTCACCAAGTGAGCCAGTATCTGTCTGCTCCACGATCGACTCACTATGCTGCTGTTCTGCGCATTCTTCGATACTTAAAGGGCACTCTCTTCCATGGTCTTTTCTACTCTGCTCAGTCTCCTCTTACTCTTCGTGCATTTTCTGATGCTGATTGGGCAGGAGACCCCACTGATCGCAGGTCCACCACTGGTTATTGCTTTCTTCTTGGTTCTTCTCTGATTTCTTGGCGAAGTAAGAAACAAACTCATGTGGCCCGCTCCAGTACTGAAGCAGAATATCGTGCCCTTGCTGATACCACATCTGAGCTCCTTTGGCTACGATGGCTTCTCAAAGACTTAGGTGTGTCTACATCCTCTGCTACTCCTCTTTATTGTGACAACCAGAGTGCTATTCATATTGCTCACAATGATGTCTTCCATGAACGGACTAAACACATTGAGATCGATTGTCATTTTATCCGTTTTCATCTTGTCCATGGTGCTCTCAAGCTGATCTCAGTCTCCTCTAAAGATCAACTTGCAGATATCTTCACCAAGTCACATCCTAAGGGACGCCTTCGTACTTTGGTTGACAACCTCAAGTTGGTCTCACATCCACCTTAAGTTTGAGAGGGGCTGTTAACATATATAGTGTTGTGGGCTTTAGGCCCAGTTAGGTTACTTGTATAGCACACATATTTACTTGTACTGCACACATATACCTCCTATATAAAGGCATCTATGTACATTCTTTGATACATGAAATACAATACTACGATTCAGTATTTCTAACATTGACAAACAAAGCAAATTGTCAAAAAAATTGTTTTTTGGTGCCCAATTTTTTCATTTTGTTGAGGTTGCACCTGCAATTGCCACAATTGTATCGATGGCAGCGACAATGGTGCCAGTTCTGGCACGTGGTGACACCCACGGTAGCAATATCTGCTACAGTTATTAGTATTGCTGCTACAGTTATTAGTGTTACGGCGATCCAGAATATGGCTTCTGAGTATGAGTATCCATATAAATACTTATGTTTGACAATTTACTATGTAAATTTACAAAATTTTCTTTGTATGATAAAGATTTGAAAGCTTTACGAGGGCATCCATATATATGTTCTAAGAATCACTTTCAACCATTGTGGTTTTTGGTTGATAAGTGATTGCATATTGCAAAAGGTTATTTTCATATTAGTTTGGGATACATACATAAAATAACAGAAGTGTTGCTAAATTTGAATTTTGCACTAACCATGCTCACTAGAAAATTTTCTTAATTTTGAGTTTTAACAAGATTTGATTAAACATTGACGTTTGGAGGATAGTGGTACCTTTTTTCTTTTATGTTGATGTCTATAATTTCTTAAACATTGTAATTATCTTTGTCTATTACCCTTCTACAACTCATGATGAAGCTCTAGTACTACTACACATCTTTTTGAGAAAAGTTTTGTTGCATATAGAATTATGTGGCAGTAAAAAGAAAGTAACAAATAAAATTATACACGTGGCTTTCTTTTTGCTGCCACATAACCCATTACGCAGCAATTGCTGCATGCTAACATATAGTAAAACCATTCCCCATCCTTTTTTTTTTTTTTTTTTTTTATATATATATATATATTTATATATATTATTATTATATAAAAGTATAGACTTCATGCAAGAGAGAATGGGATTCAGTCAAGTGGCACACTCCTTGAAAGGAGAATTAAACTCTCACCACATTCTTCTAAATTGTCATTAATTACTTTTTTTGGGTGAATGCATCATCATTAATATAATACTCTTTTTAGATACAACATAAGTAATTTACTAATTAAACTTCGAGTAATGGATAAGATAAAGGGGTGTTAATTATTAATGACTCTTTGTAACCTTTGGCATAATTTTCTAAAAGCAAAGGTTTTTTTTTTACCTTGACAGTCGACCATTGGGCTTGAGGCTAATATTCGGTGTTGATACATTGATTGTATACATGATATTATACTGAATAGTAATAAATAGCAGAAATGGTAGTTACAAAATTCTTGGTAAATTGAAAGAATTATCATAAAATTGTTAATCTTTTAAAGTAAGTTCCTGTATTTGAATTTATGAGAAGTAGAAGAATCTATTGGAGGTGCATTGGTCCAAGAGAACTAGGCTGGCAAGTTGTGACATCTTGACAAACAAAGCAAATTGTCAAAAAAATTGTTTTTTGGTGCCCAATTTTTTCATTTTGTTGAGGTTGCACCTGCAGTTGCCACAATTGTACCGGTGGCAGCGACAATGGTGCCAGTTCTGGCACATGGTGACACCCATGGCAACAATATCTGCTACAGTTATTGGTGTTACGGCAATCTAGAATATGGTTTTTGAGTATGAGTATCCATATACATACTTATGTTTGACAATTTACTATGTAAATTTACAAAATTTTCTTTGTATGACAAAGATTTGAAAGCTTTACGAGGGCATCCATATATATGTTCTAAGAATCACTTTCAACCATTGTGGTTTTTGGTTGATAAGTGATTGCATATTGCAAAAGGTTATTTTCATATTAGTTTGGGATACATACATAAAATAACAAAAGTGTTGCTAAATTTGAATTTTGCACTAACCATGCTCACTAGAAAATTTTCTTAATTTTGAGTTTTAACAAGATTTGATTAAACATTGACGTTTGGAGGATAGTGGTACCTTTTTTCTTTTATGTTGATGTCTATAATTTCTTAAACATTGTAATTATCTTTGTCTATTACCCTTCTACAACTCATGATGAAGCACTAGTACTACTACACATCTTTTTGAGAAAAGTTTTGTTGCATATAGAATTATGAGGCAGTAAAAAGAAAGTAACAAATAAAATTATACACGTTGCTTTCTTTTTGCTGCCACATAATCCATTATGCAGCAATTGCTGCATGCTAACAGAGTAAAACCATTTCCCATCCTTTTTTTTTTTGGTGGCTGAATGGTATCTGTCAAAAAACACACCAATCCTAATTATGCATTACGTGTATGTAAATTTCTACTTAACCAAATGAAGTCATACATGTTGCAAAAGACACCCATTTCGGCGTGATTTGGAAGAGGTGGTTGATTGAGGGCAGATTCCTAGACTCAAATATGAGTCATATTACTTTGGGCAAACCTAATGGTGCGTTTGGATTGAGGGGAAAGAAGAGAGAGTAGAGTAGAATAGATTTGACCTAAAATTAGCCTATTTTTAGCAAATTCTACTCTACTCCCCTCCACTCCCCCCTCATTCCAAACAAGCCCTAAGTGTTCTTGATTCCATTTCCATAATGACATATCCGCAATGAAAGAAGGCTATGTGTCCCATTAGGAAATCTAAAGAATATAACAGGATTATAATCCTAATATAATATTTCCAATCATATATCCTTTTACATGATTTTATTTTGGCATACATGTTTTCTGATGCTGTCTCACACTTTAAATAAACAATTATCTAAGTGACGCCCTGTGAGAAAAAATGGAGGGGAGGAATCAATATCATAGAGGCTTTGATTTGACTGCACTAGCATCCTTAGTAAGCAAGAACCTAGCACCCTTCACAAGTTCTTCCTTAACCATGAATAGAACAGCAGCAGCAAGAACACTTTGCACGATTTTTGTACCCATCCCTTTGTAAAAGCCATAGAAGCCTTCATAACGGATCATCTTTAGAACTGCATCAAATGTTCCTGAATTGAAGAATAAAATACCCACAGAAATGAGAAATCGATCTCTTTAGCATAAATATGGTTCTGCCTAGAATTATCAAAATTACCCTAACAAAGATTTTTCTAATATTTCAAGGACAATCCAATCAAATAGACACGATCATGCTGCAGAGTGCAGACAAGACATACAACTATAGGAAATAATACTTTGAGAATGCATGGTTCAAGTAAAGATCATCAAAACAATTCAAACCTTTATAATGATGCCTTTTATCTCCTGTAGAAACCTGTTTCGCTTGAAGCCTCGACTGCATTTGCAAGAGTATTAACAAGATAAGTTACTAACAAATTGGTGCAAATTTAAATAGGTCAAATAATACTTTGGTCTTTGAAAGCATCCTTCAATATATCTACTTACAAGGTTATTAGTTATTACAACCAAGGCAAGGACAAATATCAAGGTTCATAATACCATTTCATATATTATTGGATGGCCAAATGCCTCGGTGTAATAGTTCTCTTTCCAGTTTTACAGTCATAAGCTAAATCTCAGCCAGGACATCTGCTGAAATCCAATAGTTTTTGCAAGATTTTTCTTTTTTTCAGGACAGATATTTTTTACCTGTTATTTACTGAGACAATTTTGTCCCAGCCCGCCAAAACCAACACTTAGCTAAAATTTAAAAAACAGGGCATGACATGATACTTGGGACTGGGAGGAACTAATATACCCACTTAAGCTTTCTTTATCAAAATTAGTCGAATTTAAGACATTTCAATCAGGTTCACAGAGTTTAACTTGGGAAAGCTTGGTCCAAAACAAGAATTTGTAAATTAATCGCAATTCATTCAACTTGTGACTTAAGTCTACACTGCTTCACAAGCTCATTTCTAGAAGCAGATATGAATACCTTAACAACTAAAAGAGGATACGTCACAACGGTAGCTCCGAGTTTTGCCAAAGCACCAAGAAGAAATATCTACCAAAACCAGACATTTTATCAGTTCAAAAAGTAGCATTTGAGGGGGAAGGAAGCAATATAGATCTAAAATATGTTGCCCTTCCTATTCAATGCACGCCTTTTCTTCAGCTTCTTCAACATGGTTTCATACAGCATGAATTGAATGGAAGGATTGCTCACCTGCGATCAATAGCAGGAAGAATCAGTGATGCCCCTTGGCACGTGCAAGAGTCACTTCTCACGTACCATGAACAACGTCGGGAATACACCTTTCCAGAAACCCCAAACTCCAGCTTCGTCAAAGACTTCTTGAATCTGTTAATGTTCCTCATTAGATTACAAAAAAGAAAGAGGCATTGAACCCCACATCATATGAATCATAAAACTTATATCCATGAAGAAGTCAACAGCAAAAATTATGCTGTCATCCAAAATTTTATGCCTGTATAGATATAGATATATTGCAAGCTGTCCACAAGTCAGAAACCCAGCAAATGAAAAAGACATTAGCAGCACTTTAAAATCATCAAACCAATCCTTAATTCTCTACTCCTAAATGCACTTCCTAATGCACTACTTTTATGCTCTGAGATCCAATTGATCAGTACTTGAACTTAAAAGTTATATGTTTGTAAATTTTGGTGTAAGTCTCTCTTCAAGAAACTGATCAGATCATCAAGCAATTGGTCTGACCACTCTAGATGATCAAATATCTTGGAACACAGTGATAATGTTAACAAATACAATGGATAAATAATTCCCTACTTCCAATCACATATAAAAGGACAAAATTTTCCTCCAAGCTAGTTTGGATGAAAGTTCTTCCAAGTTTCAACCCAAGACACAGAGTGGTTCAAATGATCATCCACATGTTACATTAATCACACTTATTTAATAGTCATGCAACTTGTTTAAATTATAAATGAGTCATGTGATTAAAATACACGTGGATGGTCATTTAATTGCCACATAATCAGTTGAAGACCATGCCTCATGAAACGAAGGTCACTAGTTCGAATTCCACCTGCCCCCTCCCTAGAGGCCAAAACAAATTTATTTAT
This sequence comes from Quercus suber, assembly GCF_002906115.3. Taxonomy (NCBI): domain Eukaryota; kingdom Viridiplantae; phylum Streptophyta; class Magnoliopsida; order Fagales; family Fagaceae; genus Quercus; species Quercus suber. Next base: position 313,735 of record NW_027069679.1, on the reverse strand, counting down.
TAAAAAAAATCAGTTGGAGGAATTCCTCCTACCTGGTTCAGAGAAAACTTTATCCAATGTATAAAATATCTTGAATATTATCATTTCCCTATAGCAAATCCTCTCCAGCACAAAATATGATTCATTTAGGTGATATATGACTATGACAGAATCATGAATGTTTTCATACATATTGTATAGAAGTTTGGAACCAATAGGAGAGGTTGTCTTATGAGCTGTAATGTCAACCATAAATGGGGAAAAATTCAAAACAAAAAAAAAAAAAATTATNGTTGTCTTATGAGCTGTAATGTCAACCATAAATGGGGAAAAATTCAAAAAAAAAAAAAAAAATTATTATTGTACCTACCGCATGGTTAGTTCCATAGGGAGGAAGCTCACTTGCAGCAAGAATTGTTTCGTTTGGATCTACTGACAGCATCTGACTCTGATCAGGCTGAATCTTCTTTGAGGTTTTTGTATGCGTCTGCTGGGAAAAATTAGTTAAGTGATAAAATTAAAAAGACCAAAGTTGTAGACTAGCTCAGAGTTTTGGGGGAAGAGATTATGTTTCAGTTTGTTCAAATTAGTTCCAATCACCGAGAAGAGTGCGCTTGATGAAATTAGTAATTTAAATCAGAGAAATACATATCATAAGATTTAAATTTTCAAACAAGAGTATGCCTTGTGACATTAGTAATCCAAGCAAAAAATGATTATTAATTTATAGGGAATTTTTAGAAATTTTGAAAGAATATAAAAAACAAAAAATATATATAGGTTAATACTTAAAAACAGGAATTAAAGATATATTTTAAGGCTATTATCCTGCAGTGCTTTTTTGCAATTAGACAAGGTTTAACCTTGGGGGGGTGGGGGGGGTGGGTGTGTTATATCTACAGCTCAATGTTCCCTGCTAAATTCATGATACTTTGCCCCATATGAGTTTCCAACCATCAGTACAACATAACATTATCCTAGGAAACAGAAACCATGATATAACCACACTAGTAGACTTCTTATACTTACAAAGATATCAGGAATATTATTTCAATGGTCATGTGAAATGCTATGAAGTTGGCATGGATAAACTTAATCAGAAGTACTTCCGATACTATTTTCAAATGTAACTTTCTATAAAAGTAACAACAACAACAAACAAGGCTTAGACCTATAATTTTTGGGGTTGGCTACGAAAAAATATGAAGAATTCAAAATTTTGTTTCACTTTCATATTTTAATGCATTTAAAAAATAAAAACATAAAAAGTTTGAGGCTCGTGTCACTTTGCTTTTTACCTGCATGCGTGTGACGACTACCCATATAGGGTTTGTCAAAAGCACATTCACACACCTACAAAAGGAAATTTCCAAGCAACTATTACAACAGCAAATCACATGAATTCAAACAAATAATCGGAAGGGAGATGACAATACAACAACTATCATACAAAATCAAATTTGAGACAACTAAGACTTGATTGCTATGCTTGTTTTGGGGGGGGGGGGGGGTGGGGGTGGGGTGGGGAGGGGATAAAAATCACAGGAAAACAAAGAACTGAAGATATTGGGAGTCTGTAAACTAAATCAATTACCCTGATAAAGCAGCCACCCAAAGTGATGTAAGCATTCCAACTGATCCATCACCGACCCCTTTTTTCATACGTTCAAGCGAAGCAGCTTCGGCCTTGCTCCTGAATATTTGATAGAAATAATAATAAACACCCTGTACCATGAAAATTATAAGTATATAAGAAGCCAATACTCTAAAACCATTAAGTGCAGATTCATGGAATGCAGGTCAATATACAAAGTTAGAAACTCATTTTTGAGCCAAAAGGATCTAACATGTTCCGTATCATGTGGTACTAGAGAAGTTAAGATTGTCATGGAAGATGCAAGGGAAAAATAAAACGTAATAAAATTATATGGGTAGTCTTCATAACAAATTTTCGATTGTATTAAGCAAAAATGGCAGTTAAATTTGTTATTTAAACTGCCCAAAATTATTAAAACTAATGAGCTAAAATGAGCTCTCTCCGCTTTTAGATAGCCATTACTAGACAACATAAAGTCCATGATATAAAGTTTGGAGGTACACTAGACATATGAGCTATACAACTGTAGGCACTCACCTCCAATTCATTAAAATCTTAATGCTTGATGATAGTAGAATTTGAAACCAACTCTTTGGAAACAAATAGTACCGGTTAATTAAAACTAAAAAAACTAAGATGCAACACACTGGGGATTAACATTAAGTAACATTCTAATTACAAATTTGTGATTGGTTATTGATAGCAATCTTTTAGGCCGACAGGCGACAAGACAAACTAAAAGCCAAGGGCAGTGCAGATAACATGTTACAGAAAATGAACGCAACAGCGGCACATTTTCCTCATAGTCCATGGGACCACATTGATACCATATGCTTTGGAAATCACAAGACACCTATATATTCTATCCCCACCCTGCCCCAATACACATTCTAGAACTACTAACAAGTTCATGCCTAAAAAGCCCGATTACTTTCCAATATAACATAACCAACTTAATTTGCAAGGTTCCACAACCAAAACCAAAAAATAAAAATACAGTTTTACAGTAGTAATATCATGATGAAGCAGAGCAACCAAAGCTTAATTCAAAGAGAAAGCTAAAAAGAAATCTCACCTGAGAGGCAGCGGTGCCGGCTAGAGATGGTGTTAACCCTCCATACAATCGTCCCCATCCCTCATGTTTTACCACCTACAAATTTCCCAAATTACAAGTAAAATTCAAACTAAACAAAATGAAACAGTCAAAATTTAAATAAAATTGAAGGTACAGTTCTGTTTGGTTGCCAAGAAAGTAGGAAAAACAAAACCAAAGCCTATTTTCACTTTCACGGAAATCAAATCAAAACAATTTTCCAAAAGCAACATAATTATATAATTATTTAAATAACCGCATGGAGAGAGAGAGAGAGAGAGAGAGAGAGAGACCTGGCACATTTCTGCAATTGTTCCGACCTTCCTCTTTTCTTTCTTCAGATCACGCTCTGTTTGTTGACGAGTATTCACCTACGAATCAATTCAAAACAACAAAAGCTAAAATTATCAAAACTAAAACTACTACAACAATAACAACAACAACAACAAGAAAGTCAAGCTTTGAAAAACTGAAAAACGAAAAGAGAAAATCAGAGAGATGTTGAATTTTGTACAGTTTGAAGAGGATATGTGATGAGCTGAGCTATGATCCCGCCTCCGGCTCCGGAGAGTCCATTGATCAAAGCGTCAGACATTTTTTTCTCAGGAAAAATGTTTTGTTTGGGAAGGTATTTTCTCGGGAAAAATGTATTTTAAGGCATTGAGAGAAAAATAGATCAAATAAACAACAAAGTGGGAGAGAGAGTCTCGACAAAGTGAGAGAGAGAGAGAGAGTCTGAGGGACTATCTCAGATTTGGCTGTAGCGAAGTATTTAACACATGCTCAGGTCGTTGGCCATCAGAGTACAAAGTCTCATGGCATGGGCTGCTTGTTGTTCCGTTCAAGAAAGCAGAAATGATCTCTGATTTTACTATTTTAGCCTTCGTGGATCTCCGCTTCAAACGGATGAAAATTTATTACTAAAAACATTTTTAGTAACGTTTGAGTTGGCAATTATTAATTAGTTGTCTGGTCGTATTTGTGAATTTTGTAATGAAAATTTTCATAAACAATACAAATTATTTCATGCGCTTCTTCTTGTGAAGTGACCATGGCTTCAACACGTGTGGTGATACTTATTTTTCATATATATATATAGTAAACAATGTTCACAAATATATCCTATAAACCAAAAAGTAATAACTATTTGATTCTAAATATACATATATATATATATATTATTGTTAATAGGATATTTGAGTTTCAATTTTGACCTACACTAAAAATAATTAGTATCTTAATTTGATAATAAAGAGTATATTTATTAGAAGCGGACGTCATACGAATGTCATAGGTTGAAACTCTATAAAAAAAATTATTTTTATAATTTATTAAAAATATAAATATAATATTTGCTCGTGGACACACTCTTGTACTTATGAGTGTGTCCATGAGCATATTATCATTTTTTAGTATTGTTTGTTTAATTGTCGAGTTTAAACTTAAGCTCAATTCTTTATGTTGGATGATCGAGTGCTTGTACCCTTAAGTTTAAGTTATTGCATTATGGATTTCATTTTCAGTTGTGTACTTAGGGCATTCCTTGAGTTTAGACTAAATGATGTCAAGAAAATTCTAGTTATCCTAACACATGTGATGAGGCGGTTTGATATGATGAAATTTTCAATATGAATTGTGATTATGATATTAGTGATTGTTATAATAACTAAACAAAATTAAAAACTTTTATTCGGTAGTTCTAAAAGAAATGGGATGTTTGAATTCTAAGTGTTTATAATATTCTTGGTAGTTGAATTCCCCCCCCCTC